>NC_086128.1:38839207-39098806 GCF_963921235.1 Mobula hypostoma
GATATAAGTGGCACTGGGGTAGGGGAAAACAATTTAAACTAAATCAGCTGTATCAAAAACTAAATTACATCGTGAAGTGTTTATCTAAGTAGCTATTATTTATTTTCACCCTTTGGTGCACCATAGTTCCATTCCAGGTACCTGATTTGTTTGATTTATGAGGTCTACCATGGTGAATGTGAGATCTGGAATTGGGTGGACAGAGGGTAAGCCCTGGGAGTGGTTCAAAGGAATATCAGATATTTTTGGAGCAGGGCAATGTCTCCAGGAATGGGAATCAGATAATCAGGCCCATTGTAATAGACAGTTGATATTTTTGAATCTGCAATTTCTGTAACAATGGATTTAGGTCGCACCTCAACAGTTACAAAAAGAAAATAAAAATGAAAAGAGTAAATTAATACAGTCTGAGTCAATGGACCCTACTGACATTTTGATCAATGTCTGTAATTAAATTTTGCTCAAGTTATAGAGACTGGTAATAGTTTTGTAAGTACTCCTAAAACACACACACACACAGATCCAATGCCAGAGCTACTTAATATTGTGTTCTCTCGCAATTCAATATGTGAGTTCTGTTCTAAGCTCTTATGATGTTAGACAAATAGCAGCTGCTACAGCATGGCGAGATTTAATGCTTTATACAGTATAACACTCTTCTATAATCCATTTAAATGAAATGGATTAATGTCTCCATTAACCGAGTGTTAATAATTTTTTCTAAGTTTTATTATCAGTGAAGAGGGTCAGATTGTTGAAAAAAATTGATTATCTGACCATGCATTTCATTGCCGCTTGTGGAAGATTTTTGGCTGTTTTTTTTTCATAAAACAGTGACATTTGTTCAAAAATGTCTCTATTGGCAAAGTATATTGTGAAGTTGAAAAAGGATCCTGAAAGGCAAATATACAGCAATCACGAGGAATTCTGCAGATGCTGGAATTTCAAGCAACACACATCAAAGTTGCTGGTGAACGCAGCAGGCCAGGCAGCATCTCTAGGAAGGGGTACAGTCGACGTTTCAGGCCGAGACCCTTACAGGTTATTTTTACTTTCTAACCAGGAACATGAACACCACGTGTTGTCTTCCAACTACAGACCATCCTTGAATTAAAAACAACTGTACATATGAACAAATTCCCATAAAATGTTAAATTCAAAAATCTGATGTGTGTACAGTATATAGAAACATAGAAACATAGAAAATAGGTGCAGGAGTAGGCCATTCGGCCCTTCGAGCCTGCACCGCCATTTATTATGATCATGGCTGATCATCCAACTCAGAACCCTGCCCCAGCCTTCCCTCCATACCCCCTGACCCCCGTCTCGTTGCACTTCCCCTTTTCCTAATTGGCCACCATTCAGATAATAATCTGTTTTCCTATTTTTGCCACCAAAGTGGATAACTTCACATTTATCCACATTAAATTGCATCTGCCATGAATTTGCCCACTAACCCAACCTATCCAAGTCACCCTGCATCCTCTTAGCATCCTCCTCACAGCTAACACTGCCACCCAGCTTCGTGTCATCCGCAAACTTGGAGATGCTGCATTTAATTCCCTCATCCAAGTCATTAATATATATTGTAAACAACTGGGGTCCCAGCACTGAGCCTTGCAGTACCCCATTAGTCACCGCCTGCATTCTGAAAAGGTCCCGTTTATTCCCACTCTTTGCTTCCTGTCTGCTAACCAATTCTCCACCCACACCAATACCTTACCCCCAATACCGTGTGCTTTAAGTTTGCACCCTAATCTCCTGTGTGGGACCTTGTCAAAAGCCTTTTGAAAATCCAAATATACCACATCCACTGGTTCTCCCCTATCCACTCTACTAGTTACATCCTCAAAAAATTCTATGAGTTTCATCAGACATGATTTTCCTTTCACAAATCCATGCTGACTTTGTCCGATCATTTCACTGCTTTCCAAATGTGCTGTTATCACATCCTTGATAACTGACTCCAGCAGTTTCCCCACCACCGACGTTAGGCTAACCGGTCTATAATTCCCCAGTTTCTCTCTCCCTCCTTTTTTAAAAAGTGGAATTACATTAGCCACCCTCCAATCCTCAGGAACTAGTCCAGAATCTAACGAGTTTTGAAAAATTATCACTAATGCATCCACTATTTCTTGGGCTACTTCCTTAAGCACTCTAGGATGCAAACCATCTGGCCCTGGGGATTTATCTGCCTTCAATCCCTTCAATTTACCTAACACCACTTCCCTACTAACATGTATTTCGCTCAGTTCCTCCATCTCACTGGACCCTCTGTCCCCTACTATTTCTGGAAGATTATTTATGTCCTCCTTAGTGAAGACAGAACCAAAGTAATTATTCAATTGGTCTGCCATGTCCTTGCTCCCCATAATCAATTCACCTTTTTCTGTCTGCAGGGGACCTACATTTGTCTTTACCAGTCTTTTCCTTTTTACATATCTATAAAAGCTTTTACAGTCCGTTTTTATGTTCCCTGCCAGTTTTCTCTCATAATATTTTTTCCCCTTCTTAATTAAGTCCTTTGTCCTCCTCTGCTGAACTCTGAATTTCTCCCAGTCCTCAGGTGAGCCACTTTCTCTGGCTAATTTGTATGCTTTTTCTTTGGAATTGATACTATCCCTAATTTCTCTTGTCAGCCACGGGTGCACTACCTTCCTTGATTTATTCTTTTGCCAAACTGGGATGAACAATTGTTGTAGTTCATCCATGCAACCTTTAAATGCTTGCCATTGCATATCCACCGTCAATCCTTTAAGTGTCATTTGCCAGTCTATCTTAGCTAATTCACGTCTCATACCTTCAAAGTTACCCCTCTTTAAGTTCAGAACCTTTGTTTCTGAATTAACTATGTCACTCTCCATCTTAGTGAAGAATTCCACCATATTATGGTCACTCTTACCCAAGGGGCCTCTCACGACAAGATCGCTAATTAACCCTTCCTCATTGATCAAAACCCAGTCCAGAATAGCCTGCTCTCAAGTTGGTTCCTCGACATGTTGGTTCAAAAAACCATCCCGCATACATTCCAAGAAATCCTCTTCCTCAGCACCTTTACCAATTTGGTTCACCCAATCTACATGTAGATTGAAGTCACCCATTATAACTGCTGTTCCTTTATTGTGCACATTTCTAATTTCCTGTTTAATACCATCTCCGACCTCACTACTACTGTTAGGTGGCCTGTACACAACTCCCACCAGCGTCTTCTGCCCCTTAGTGTTACGCAGCTCTACCCATATCGATTCCACATCTTCCCGGCTTATGTCCTTCCTTTCTATTGCATTAATCTCTTCTTTAACCAGCAACACCACCCCACCTCCCCTTCCTTCATGTCTATCCCTCCAGAATATTGAATATCCCTGAACGTTGAGCTCCCATCCCTGGTCACCCTGGAGCCATGTCTCTGTGATCCCAACTATATCATAATCATTAATAACAATCTGCACTTTCAATTCATCCACCTTATTACGAATGCTTCTTGCATTGACACACAAAGCCTTCAGGCGCTCTTTTACAACTCTCTTAGCCCTTATACAATTATGTTGAAAAGTGGCCCTTTTTAATGCTTGCCCTGGATTTGTCGGCCTGCCACTTTTACTTTTCTCCTTTGTACTTTTTGCTTCTACCCTCACTTTACACCCCTCTGTCTCTCTGCACTGGTTCCCATCCCCCTGTTGCTGATACGAATGACAGAACTAGTTTCCTCTCTCTTTCTGCATTTCACATTTACTTTTTTTAAAATTCAGTTTTATTTGCTTTTGATGCTATTTATTGCAATACTGTAGAGGAATGGTTACCATATTGAGAATTTGTTTTGCATTTTGTGACCTAAAGACAAAATTAACTTAAGGACATCTGTAAAGAGCAAACCTGTCCATTATCTAGAGATGGCCTGTATTAGGAAATAGGGATCTCATGTACCTTCAATGATGTAAGGCTTCATTTCAGTTTGGATTGTTTAATTTTGACCTCTGGTCCTAGAGTCAACAGAAGAACATAAATCATATCTGTAGAAGGAGGCTGTTTGACACCTCAAGCCTGCACCTTCCCTCTCACATTCAATATCATCATTGCCGATCGGTCCCAGGTCTCATTTCTCCTTTGTGATGACATCCTATTGTTTTATTCTTTAAATACCCATAATGTTCAACAATAATACTTATTTGAGAAGTTCTATGCATCTCAGGTTTAAATGTGTAACTTCCTATTCTTGTAATGATATGGTTCAGTTCTGCTCAGTCTAGTAGAGTACCATTTATTGCATATATACAGAGGTCCAGGCAATTAAGAGAGTTATACTTGTTCAGGAAAGATATTATACTTCTTTTAAAATACGATATATATTTTTAAAAATTGTTTGTTTTTTATAAGTGTACTTTACTTGCCTGTTACTGAGTTTTTAACAAACAGCATGTGCCTTTAAGGAATGCACAAGTCTACTTATCCCAGTAATGATCATAACTGTGCATTGGTTGTCCTATAGATTAGAATGCAATTCTTTCTCCTGTAGGTCCGAGGGTGTTGAGACACTTTAAGGCAGATCACCCAGCTCCTGGTTGGATTAACTACACATCACTAAGCATCTAGTTATTTGAACGTGGCTCACCAATCTTTGGTAAACCGCAAACATAGCATCTGTGGGAAATTCAAATATTCCACCAATGAAGCAGAAAATGTTTATCTGACGCTAGGCCTACCATGGAAGGATTCTTTCTTGGCCTTTTTGCAACATAGTCATCAACTGAAATTTCTTCACAATTGTTCCTGGAAAATGCCGTTTCTTGATTGGAAGTATGGGTTGTCCTTAAAACATGCAAATGAGTGTTCTGTTCCACTTCAGCTGTATAAGATTAGCAGAGTGAGAAATAAATTGAGGAATATTCTGAGCATCAAAACTTTCATTTTCAAAGCATGATTATGTTTTTACTTAAATAAATCTTAATGGGATCTTAGCATCAGGGCTAAGCCAATAGTGGACTGGACCCCAGAGGTCTGGACTACTGATCCAGAGACATCATTTCCAATTCCAACAAGGCAGTGAGACAATTTAACTTAAACAAAACTAGTCTCTGTTCTGGTAACCACGAAACTGCTGGATTGTTGTAAATACCCATATGGTTTTCCAACAAAATTTTAGATAGATACTTTATTGATCCCAAAGGAAATTACAGTGTCACAGTAGCATTACAAGTGCACAGATATAAATATTAGAAGATAAGTAGAAAGAATAAAAAATAAGTTACCTCAACAGTCTAACAGGAGGGAGTCCTCACTTCCCCGCCTATAGGTTGACTCATTATCGAGCTTAATGGCTGAGAGTAAGAACAACCTCATATAGCGCTCTTTGGAGGCATGCAGAGGAATATTGTCCAAAATTGCCAGGATTTTCTGTAGGGGCTTTTATTCTACCACAGTCCCTAGTGTGTCCAGTTTGACTCCTATAACCGAGCCAGCCTTTCTAATCAGTTTATTGAGCCAGTTGGCATCACCCATTTTGATGCCATTGCTCCAGCACACCACCGCATAGAAGATTGTACTGGCGATGACAGACTGGTAGAACATGTGAAAGAGATGCCTGCATACATCAAAGGACCTCAGTCTCCTCAGTACGTAGAGGTGATTCTGGCCCTTCTTGTACACAGCCTCTGTGTTGGTGCTCCACTCAAGTCTGTCATCCAGGTGCACCCCCAGGTACTTGTAGGTCCTCACCACATCCATGTCTTCACCATCAGGGAGCAGTGCTGTCTCAGTCTTCCTAAAGTCCATCACCATCTCCTTTGTCTTACTGATGTTGAGCTGCAGATAACTCAGTTTGCACCATTTGACAAAGTCCTCCACCTGGGCCTTGTATTCATCCTCTCGTCCTCCTTTTATACACCCAACTATTGCTGAGTCATCAGAGAGCTTCTGCAGATGCAGTGTTGTATCTAAAGTCTGAGGTATACAGGGTAAACTGGAAGGGAGCCAGTACAGTCCCATGTGGGGCCCCAGTGCTGCTTATAGCCATGTCTGACACACAGCTCTGAAGCTGCACAAACTGTGGTCTGCCAGTCAGGTAGACCATTATCCAGAATACAATGGAAGTGCCAACCTGTGTTGAACGGAGCTTTACCCCAGTAGTGAGGGCTGTATGATATTGAAGGCACTTGAGAAATCAGAAAACATGATCCTCACAGTGTTGTCCTGCTTATCCAAATGGGAGTAGGCTCTGTTCAGCAGGTAGATGATAGCATCGTTGACTCCAATGTGCTCCTGGTAGGCAAACTGCAGGGAATCGAGGGCTGATCTGGTCAGGGGTTGGAAGTGAGCCAGGACCAGCCTCTCTAGGGTCTTCACGATGTGTGAGGGAAATCTGCTGATCTATATATGACTCCAGGCCCACTGATATAATTGATTCTCAGCTGCCTCTTCAACTAAGGGGAAATTAGGGATGTACAATAAATGCCAGCAGTGCTATAAAATAGCTGTGATCCAAGTAATTTGCTAATTTAAGTCAGAAAACAGCTAAGAATCAATCTCATTACTCTGGAGCATATTAGTAAACCAGATTAATTTTTAAATGGCAAGCCTATAGTTTGATGGTACAAATATTAATACTAACTTCTTGAATTCCACATCTATTTTCTTTAAGTTCTCCAACTATCATGGTGGGTTTCAACGTCCATAACTTCCATTTCAGTTGTCCAGTAACTTAACCATCATGTTGCCACACCATAGTCAGACTCTAATGTCAGCAACTATCCCATGATTACCGATCTAGGTAGGCTTGCCACTGATTTTCACTCCAAAGAATTTCCTCCTTATCAATTGCTAGTATCTTTCATCTTCGTAGGTGCCAATTTAATCACCACCAAATACCAATACATAATTACTTATGTAATGTTATTAATTTAAATGCTTTCATACCAGAAAGAGAGAATACTTATCTGTATCAAATTCTTAAACATTGGAATAGGATTGTTAAAATTTAAGTTTTATTCTAAATGATCCCTCTGATGTGATAAAAAAAATAAATAGTTAGAATTGTAAAAGCCATGAGTGTATTTCCCCTCTTCCATTGGGCAAAAGATACAAAAGCCTGAAAGCACATACTACCAAGTTCAATGACAGCTTCTATCCTTCTACGATAAGGCTATTAAATGGTTTCCTAGTATGATAAGATGGACTCCCGACTTCACAATCTATTCATTATGACCCTGCAACTTATTGTTTACCTGCACTGCACTGCCTCTGCAGCGGTAAGTTTATTCTTCATTGTTATTCTTTCACCTTCCTCTACCTCAATGCCCTGTGTAATGATTTGTTCTGCATCAACAGCATGCAAGACGGGCTTTTCACTGTATTTCAGTACATGTGACAATAATAAGTGAATTCCAACTCCAATATTTATTACTACAAGTCCGGTTCATTGGTTCGTTGGTGAGGCTAACGGCAGGGGAACTGCATGGCCCCAGCTGTTGCACAGACCAGGGCCTCACGCCGTGGGGTCAATTGTTGCAGCCATCCAGGGAAGGAGAGCTGGAGTCCATGCCGGGTTAGGGCTGGCCCCTCCTCTCAGTGCAGCTCTCCAGTGTTCACTCAGTGGAAGACGAGTTGGAATGCCCTCGTCTGCAGTTGCACGAGCGGATGATGAGGATCGCTACACCATCAATCCACAGGCCGTGACACTCAACACCTGGGTTATATATAATATTTTTTGTTTATTTTTTGTGACTGTGTCTCTTTCTGCTACCATAACTCAATGTACTGTATGTGCTGTGTGTGACTGTTGGCACCATGTCTTGTACCTTGGCCCCAGAGGAACGCTGTTTTGTTTGGCTGTATTCAATGTATGGCTGAATGATAACTAAACGTGAACTTGATTCTGCAAATATGAAAAAATTAGTGATCTTCTCTTGAGCGTGCACGATCACGCAATGTCTGAATTTTGTCAAGGAGGCTTACAGGTTGAAAAGGTACAAAGTTTCAGTTGGGGTCTGTTTTCCATCACATTCTCTGGATTCTTACAGAATTCCTAATCAGATTATAGCAGGCACCAGGGCTTTATCACCAGATATAGAACAGGCTGTCTCTTATTGTCGAGACACAAGAGACTGTAGATGCTGCAACCTAAAGCAACAAACAACCTTTAGGAGGAACTCATTGGGTCAGACACTATACTGGGAGCAAAGGTGTTGTTGCTGTTTTGGGTCAAAACCCTGCATCAGGATTGAGAGTGGAGAGGCGAGGTGGCCAGTATAAGGAGGAGTCCGAGGCGTTTGGTGGACTGAGGAGGGATGTGAGATGACTGGCAGGTTGTGCCAGGAAGCAGGGGTCATGTTGGGAGACAGTAGCAGGTGAATGATAGAGGTAGACAAAGAGTCCAGCATTAGGTTTCTGCTTATCTCCCACCAGCAGCTGTCTCCAGCTTTCACACTGTCCTCCCACAATCTCACTCCACCTGCCTCTCTGTACTCGTATTTTTTCTCTTCCTTTGTCTGCCTCCATCTATTATTCACCTGTGACTGTCTCCCAACTCCACCCCATCCCCTTTGTTACCTGGCGTAACCTGCCTGTCAACCCTCACCCTTCCATGGTTCACCAATCACCTTGGACCCCTCTCTCGCCATTCCACCTCTCCTCTTTATACTGCCATCTTACCTCTCTGTTCTTAGTCCTGACGCAGGTTTTCAACTCGAAGCATCAACAATTCCTTTCCTCACCCAGATGCTGCTCGACCCATTGTTCCTCTTGAGATTAATTGTTGCTGTGTTTTAGTGGCTTGAAGTGGAAGATCTGGGCCCCAACTGGCTTGGGTCTTTGGATGGAGTGATGGTCTGATGAGGAGACTGAGTGATGTATAGGCGTCAGATAAGTTTTAGTTTTGCTGGAGAGGATACCTGTTTCTCCTGCTCCAGAAGCAGGGATATGCCTCCATCTTTTTCCTGAACCCTCCCTTGATTTGGTACATTTCCCAAAGCCTGAGACATTAGTCAATAATAACTAATTTCCAATAATAATCAATTTCAGCTGAATCACAGTCTTGTAGCGATGTGCTACACACAGCGCTAGAATAACCACACGGAGTCGGTGAGTTAGAGTTGCGATGAAAGAGATTTATTCAAACTTCGCGGCCCGCTTTAAAGCCTTCCCGTTCCCGCCCTCCCTGGGTGGGACTACTGTGGGGAATACATATTCCCAGACCCTTTCTGCGCGCGGGATTTTCCCCCTGCTGGTGAAGATGGCCTGGTGCCCTTTTTGCTGCCGGCCCTCTGCCTGCGCGCGCTGTTTCGTGAGCTGGTTCGTGGGTGCCAGAAAGTGGGTCGCCACATAACGCCCCCCCAGAACCGGCGATACCTCCCCCAATGTCCACAGTCTGGATCGGCCTCTGTTTGGGAGGTCTGCCCCTGCGCCGCGGTGCCTGAGCCTGGTCCGGTTGCGCCAAGTCCACATGGGCCGGTTTGAGTCGGTCCACCGTGAAAACCTCCTCTCTCCCCTCAATGTCCAGCACGAATGTGGACCCGTTGTTCCTGACCACCTTAAACGGCCCCTCGTAGGGCCGCTGTAGCGGTGCCCGGTGTCCGCCCCGTCATACAAAAAGAAACTTACAGTTCTGCAGGTCTTTGGGTACGCAGGTCGGGCTCTGTCCGTGCTGTGAAGTGGGTATGGGGGCCAGGTTACCGAGCCTCTCCCGTAGTCTGTCCAGGACTGCTGTGGGTTCTTCCTCTTGCCCCCTTGGGGCTGCTATGAACTCTCCTGGGACGACCAGGGGCGCGCCGTACACCAACTCGGCCGACGAGGTGTGTAGATCCTCTTTGGGCGCCGTGCGGATTCCGAGCAGGAGCCAGGGAAGTTCGTCCACCCAGTTAGGCCCCTCCAGGCGGGCCATGAGAGCCGATTTCAGGTGACGGTGGAAGCGCTCCACTAGTCCGTTCGACTGTGGGTGGTAGGCAGTTGTGTGGTGTAGCTGTGTTCCTAAAAGTCTGGCCATAGTCGACCACAGGCTGGAGGTGAACTGGGCGCCCCTGTCGGAGGTAATGTGGGCCGGTACCCCAAAGCGTGCTACCTAGGTTGCGATCAGTGCTCGAGTGCAGGATTCGGAGGTGGTGTCGCTGAGCAGGACTGCCTCTGGCCAGCTGGTGAACCGGTCTATCATAGTTAGGAGGTACCGCGCTCCTTGCGACACTGGCAGGGGCCCCACGATATCCACATGAATGTGGTTGAACCTCCGGTGGGTGGGTTCGAACTGCTGCGTCGGAGCCTTGGTGTGCCGCTGCACCTTGGCCGTTTGGCACTGCATACACGTTTTGGCCCATTCACTGACCTGTTTACGCAGTCCATGCCACACGAACCTGTTGGAGACCAGCCGGACAGTTGTCCTGATGGAGGGGTGCGCTAAGTTGTGAATGGATTCAAACACCCGCCGGCGCCAGGCTGCTGGGACGACGGGGCGGGGTTGGCCAGTAGCTACGTCACATAGTAGGGTCCTCTCACCTGGGCCTACGGGGAGGTCTTGGAGCTGCAAACCGGAGACTGCAGTCCTGTAACTGGGGATCTCAGCGTCTGCCTGCTGTGCCTCTGCCAGCGCAGCATAGTCCCCCCCCTGGGACAGGGCCTGTATGGTAGGTCTGGAAAGTGCGTCTGCCACGACGTTGTTCTTTCCCGAGACATGCCGGATGTCCGTCGTGTACTCGGAGATGTAGGACAGATGTCGCTGCTGGCGGGACGACCAGGGGTCGGACACCTTAGTGAACGCAAAGGTAAGCGGTTTGTGGTCTGTGAACGCGGTGAAGGGCCTACCTTCTAAGAAGTACCTGAAATGCCGGATTGCCAGGTATAGTGCCAATAGCTCCCGGTCGAAAGCACTGTATTTGAGTTCGGGTGGTCGTAGGTGTTTGCTGAAGAACGCCAGGGGTTGCCAGCGACCCTCGATGAGTTGTTCCAGCACTCCACCGACTGCTGTGTTGGATGCGTCCACCGTGAGGGCAGTAGGAACGTCTGTTCTGGGGTGCACTAGCATCGCTGCGTTTGCCAAGGCTTCTTTGGCTTTAACGAAAGCGGCTGCGGCCTCTTCGTTCCAGGTAATGTCCTTGCCCTTACCCGACATTAGAGTGAACAAGGGGCGCATGGTTCGGGCTGCTGAGGGGAGGAAACGGTGGTAGAAATTCACCATAACCACGAATTCCTGCAAGCCTTTGAT
Source organism: Mobula hypostoma (assembly GCF_963921235.1). Taxonomy (NCBI): domain Eukaryota; kingdom Metazoa; phylum Chordata; class Chondrichthyes; order Myliobatiformes; family Myliobatidae; genus Mobula; species Mobula hypostoma. The sequence continues at coordinate 38,850,390 of NC_086128.1, forward strand.
TGTGTTGGGTCGGGGGAAGTGGCGGACCGCGTCTACCTTGGCGGGCAGCGGGGTTGCCCCGTCTTTAGTAATCCTGTGGCCCAGGAAGTCGATGGTGTCGAGTCCGAACTGGCATTTGGCTGGATTGATTGTAAGGCCGAATTCACTCAGGCGGGAGTAGAGCTGGCAGAGGTGGGACAGATGCTCCTGCCGACTACTGCTGGCTATGAGGATGTCATCCAAATAGATGAATGCAAAGTCCAGGTCGCGTCCCACCGCGTCCATTAGCCGCTGGAAAGTCTGTGCGGCATTCTTTAGACCAAACGGCATTCGGAGGAATTCGAAAAGTCCGAACGGGGTGATAAGTGCTGTTTTGGGGATGTCGTCCGGATGTACAGGGATTTGATGGTACCCCCGGACGAGGTCTGCCTTGGAAAAGATCCTTGCACCGTGTAGGTTTGCTGCGAAGTCTTGAATGTGCGGCACAGGGTAGCGGTCTGGCGTTGTAGCCTCGTTCAGTCTGCGGTAGTCACCGCATGGTCTCCAGCCCCCCGTTGCCTTGGGCACCATGTGAAGGGGGGAGGCCCATGGGCTGTCGGACCGTCGTATGATCCCTAATTCCTCCATCTTCTTGAACTCCTCCTTCGCCAGTCGGAGCTTGTCTGGGGGAAGCCTTCGAGCACGGGCGTGGAGGGGTGGTCCCTGGGTCGGGATGTGGTGCTGTACTCCGTGTCTGGGCATGGCTGCCGTGAACTGCGGTGTCAGTACTGATGGGAAATCCGCCAGGACCCTGGTGAATTCATCGTCGGACAGCGTGATGGAGTCCAGGTGTGGGGCTGGCAACTGTGCTTCACCCAGGGAGAACGTTTGAAAAGTCTTGGCGTGGACTAATCGCTTCCCTTGCAAGTCGACCAGCAGGCTGTGGGCTCGTAGAAAATCTGCCCCCAGCAGTGGTTGGGCCACGGCGGCCAGTGTGAAGTCCCACGTGAACCGGCTGGAGCTGAACTGTAGCCGCACCGTGCGGGTGCCATAGGTTCGTATTGTGCTGCCATTAGCGGCCCTCAGGGTGGGTCCCGGTTCTCTGTTGCAGGTGTCGTAACTCGTTGGAGGTAAGACGCTGATCTCCTCTCCGGTGTCGACCAAAAAGCGGCGTCCCGACTGCTTGTCCCAGAGGTACAGGAGGCTGTCCTGATGGCCAGCCGCTGTAGCCATCAGCGGCGGCTGGGCCCTGGCGTTTCCTGGGAATTTGCAGGGTGGTCTGCAGCGGCGGGCCTCCGTGCCCCACCGCTGGTGGTAGAAACACCATTGTTCGTTGGGCTCCTCACTCCCGTCGCCGGGTTTTGTAGGCTCTGCTGCCAGGCCTGGTCTGGTCTGTCGTTGAGCACGTGGCTTGGTGATCTGTGCGACGGATGCCCCTCTCTCTTTCCTGGCATTCCACAGCACATCTGCTCGGGTCGCCACCTCCCGGGGGTTGCTGAAATCTGCGTCGGACAGCAGCAGGCATATGTCCTCGGGCAGTTGCTCTAGGAACGCCTGCTCAAACATGAGGCAGGGTTTGTGTCCTTCAGCCAGGGCCAGCATCTCGTTCATTAATGCTGACGGCGGCCTGTCTCCCAAACCATCCAGATGCATTAAGCGGCGTGCTCGTTCGCGCCGTGAGAGTCCGAAAGTCCTTATGAGCAGGGCTTTGAATGCTGTGTATTTGCCGTCCTCCGGGGGCGACTGTATAAACTCCTCAACTTGTGCAGCAGTCTCCTGGTCGAGGGAGCTCAGCACGTAGTAGTAGCAAGTGGACTCCGAGGTTATCTGCCGAATGTGGAATTGTGCTTCTGCTTGTTCGAACCATAAATGGGGTCACAGCGTCCAGAAGCTTGGCAGTTTTAACGAAACTGCATGAACAGATGCAGCGTCGGTCACCTCTGGTCCAAATATCGTTTGGGCCGTCGGGGTCACCAATTGTAGCGATGTGCTACACACAGCGCTAGAATAACCACACGGAGTCGGTGAGTTAGAGTTGCAATGAAAGAGATTTATTCAAACTTCGTGGCCCGCTTTAAAGCCTTCCCGTTCCTGCCCTCCCTGGGCAGGACTACTGTGGGGAATGCATATTCCCAGACCCTTTCTGCGCGCGGGATTTTCCCCCTGCTGGTGAAGATGGCCTGACGCCCTTTTTGCTGCCGGCCCTCTGCCTGCGCGCGCTGTTTCGTGAGCCGGTTCGTGGGTGCCAGAAAGTGGGTCGCCACAGTCTGCTATTTTAATGCTGAGATTAAGCAATGTAAAACGGGTGGATTAATAACCATTAAAAATTACTTTATTTAAGTATCTCAATGAATTTGTTAGTATTTGTAAGTCGTTAATAACATTAATGTCATTGCCCAAAATGTACTGAGAAGTTTAAATATATTCCCGTGATTTGCAGAATTGGACTTATGGCTAAGTGAAAGACTAAGTACACTTAATGCATATTTACAGCGGCTGTCTGAGACTGGGTTGCAGCCAAACAGTTCTTGCCTGTTTGGAACACTATCATGTGGAAAATTCAACTGGTGCCTGGAAATGGAGGACAAATTCCCAATAGAGTAAAGGTACAGAGGAAGGCAGACTATGTACTTTCCACATATTTGTTCTCATACTTCCTTACAAGGAGTCTATCCCAAATCTCAGAGAAATTCTAGTATTCTCATTCCCACACTTATTTCCCCCCTAACCAAAGGAACTGGACAAATTTATTGCTGTCACAGGGAGAATGTACAAATGCCACATAAAAAGCACCAGAGGTCAGAAGTAAGGCTGGGTCGCAGGTACTTTGTGGTGTAGGATAAAACCAGAGCACCTGGTGAAACCCATGCAGTCTCTAAGATTAGAAGGCAATAATCCAACAGACAATCATAAATTTTATGCAAATTAGAGTTAACCTTAAATTTATAATCAGTGAAGTGAGGGTCCTGATTGTGACATTATACTGTCTTTGATACAAAGGTGCCAAAGTGAAAATACCTACAAAACAATGGGCTCTTTGCATTGTTCACTGCTCTGAAGCACATTGGTATTATTGCTATCTTTTTCCAATTACACTGCAAATGTGTTTCACTACTTCACAAGGAAGGAACAAATGATACACTTCTGCTTACAATCTGTTTTGAAGATCAAGGAATGTTGAAATAAAATGGAATAACAAAAGCTAAGAGTGTTAAAAATGTAAAAGAGATTAAGAGATTATGCACCCATCTAAAAATAAGCATGCATTAATATCTATCCACAATCTCACCAGACTGTTTCAATGTGTTTGTAATCAACAAAGTATAGAAGTGTAGTTAGGTTGTTGTAATAAAAAATGTACCAGTCAATTTATGTACAGCAAACTCCCACAAACAGAAGTGTAATAAATAGCAAATACTCTGTTTCAGCCATGTTGATTGAGGAATAAACATGGTGGGAATAAAGATAACCTCCTTGTGGACTCAGAATTGGTCTACTCACAGAAGGTTGTAGATGGAGCATATTCTGCCTGGAGTATGGTGACCAGTGGTGTTCCACAGAGATCTGTTCTGGGATCCCTGCTCTTTGTGATTTTTATAAATGACTTGGACAAGGAAGTGGAAGGATGGGTAAGTAGGTGTGCAGATGACACAAAGATTGCCGCTGTTGTGGATAGGGTAGAAAGTTGTCGTACACTACAACAGGGGCATTGATAGGATGCAGAGCTGGGCTGAGAAGTGGCAGATGGAGATCAATCCAGAAAAGCTCACTGTGGAAGGTCAAACTTGAAGACAGAGTACAAGATCAATGGCAGCATTCTTAACAGAGTGATCTTGGGGCCTACATCTATAAATCCCTCAAAGTTGCAGTGTAAATTGATAAGGTGGTTAAAGTTCAAAGTTCAGGAGTTCAAGGTAATTTTATTATCAAGGTACATATATGTCCCCGTATACAATCCTGAGATTCATTTTCTTGTGGGCATACTCAACAAATTCATAATAGAATATTAACCGTAACAAAATCAATGAAAGATCGCCCAACTCGGGTGCTCAACAAGAGTGCAGAAGACAACAAACTGTGCAAATGCAAAACTAAAGAAATAATAATAATAAATAAATAATCAAGAACATGAGATGAAGAGTCCTTGAAAGTGAGACAATAGGCTGTGTGAACATTTCAGTGATGGGGCAAGCAAAGTTGAGTGAAATGAACCCCTTTGGTTCAAGAGCCTGAAGTTGAGGGGGAATACTGTTCCTGATCCTAGTGGTGTGAGTCCTAAGGCTCCTGTATCTTCTTCCTGATGGCAACAATGAGAAGAGAGCATGCCCTGGATAGTGGGGGTCCCTGATGATGGATACTGCTTTCCTGCAACAGCATTTCATGTAGATATGCTCAATGGTGGGGAGGGCTTTACCTGTGATTCACTAGGTTTCACTGTATGTAAGATTTTCCATTCAAGTGCATTGGTGTTTCCATACCAGGCTGTGATGCAGCCAGTCAATATACTCTCCACTACGCATCTATAGAAGTTTGTCAAAGCTTTAGATGATCTAAAGCTTTGAAAAACTTCTCTGCAAGCTCCTAAGAAGCTTCTCTGCAAGCTCAGTAGGGAGGAGGAGAAGATGGCGGCGCGACACAGCGTGCGCGGCCGCTCTGAAACGATACCGTACTTGTTAAGTAGGTACCGTGCACAATCCGGATTTGATGGAGACAGACGTGAGAAGCACGGAGGAACATCTGGAGAAACTTCTGAAATGCCTGCTATGCTGCCGTTGCTACTGTACGATCGAGAATCTCCGGAGGGGAAGGCCCCAGATCCTTGGCTTTGCCTATTGCCTGTTGCTGGGGCTGGGGTCGAAGCGCTCGGCAGAGATGGCGCTCGGTGCTCGGTGTCAGAGGGCTGGTCGGAGGCTCGAAGTTTTTGGACAGACTCGGGTGCTTCCAGGGTGCTGCATCGGCAAGTTTGCGGCACTGGAGGTTCATGGCAGGGAGAGAGTTTCTCTTCCTTCTACCGTCTGCGTGAAATGATGGAACTTCCGAGAAACTTTGAGACTTTTTTTTACCGTGCCCATGGTCTGTTCTTCATCAAATTATGGTATGATTTTGCACTGTTGTAACTATATGTTATAATTATATGGTTTTTGAGAGTTTTTTTAGTCTTGGTTTGTCTTGTGTTTCTGTAATATCATACTGGAGGAACATTGTATCATTTCTTCATGCATGCATTTCTAAATGACAATAAAAGAGGACTGAGTGTCCTCATAATCTAATCTAAGGAAGTGGAGGCGCTGCCATGCTTTCTTCATAATTGTACTTGCGGGCTGGGCCCAGGACAGGTCTCTGAAATAAAAACACCCAGGAATGTAAAATTGCTGACCGTCTCAACCTCTGATCCTCCAGTGAGGACTGACTCATGGATCTCTGGTTTTCTTCTCCCGAAGTCAATAATGAGCTCCTTGGTCTTGCTGACATTGAGTAAAGAGGCTGTTGTTGTGGCACCACTCAGCCAGATTTTCAATCTCCTCCCTATATGCTGATTCATCACCACCTTTGATTCAGCCTACGAAAGTGGTGTAATCGGTAAACTTAAGTATGGTATTGGAGCTGAGTTTAGCCACATAGTCATAAGCGGGTAGAGCAGGGGGCTAAGCTCCGAGCCCTGTGACGCACCCGTGCTGATGGGAGATTGTGGAGGAGATGTTGTTGTCAATCCAAGCTGACTGGGATCTGCAAGTGAGGCAATCGAGGGTCCAGTTGCACATGGAGGTATTGAGGCCAAGGTCTTGAAGCTTATTGATTTGTTTTGAGGGGATGATGGTATTGAATGCTGAGCTGCAGTCAACCAAGAACATCCTGATGTATGATTCTTTGCTGTCTAGATGTTCCAGGGTTGAGTGAAGAGCCAATGAGATGGCATCTGCTGTGGACCTGTTGCTCCTGAAGGCAAATTGGAGCGGATCTAAGTCACTTCTCAGGCAGGAGTTGATATGTTTCATCACTGTGGATGTAAGTGCTACTGAGCAATAGTCATTGAGGCTGGTCACTATGTTCTTCTTGGACACCAGTATAATTGAAGCCTGCTTGAAGCAGGTGAGTACCTCAGACTGCTGAAATGAGAGATTAAAGATCTCAGTGAACACTCCAGACAGTTGATTAGCACAGGTCTTTAGTACATGGCCAGGTACCCCGTCTGGGCTGGATGATTTTCATGGGTTCACCCTCCTGAATGCTGCTCGCAAGTCAGCCTCGGAGACAAGTCACAGGATCATCGAGGGTTGTGGAAGTTCCTGATGGTTCCGCCGCGCTTCGACGTCAAAGCAATCATAGAAGGCATTGAGCTCATCTGGAAGCGAAGCCCTGTTGTTGCCTATGTCGCTTGGTTTCACTTTATAATAGATGATAGTATTCAAGCCCTGTCACAACTGTCAAGCATCCTTCATTGAATCAAGCTTTGTCCAGAATTGCCACTTCGTCCGTGAGATGGTTTTCCTGAGATCATGCCTGGTTAGGAAAGCATATGCAGTGTTTGGCCTTCACTAGTCAGGGGATTGAGTTCAAGATCTGTGAAGTCATGTTGCAGCTCTATAAAACTCTTTTTAGGCCACAGTTGGAGTATTGCGTTCAATTCTGGTTGCCTTATTACAGGAGGGATGTGAAGCTATAGAAAGTGTGCAGAGGAGATTTACCAGGATGCTACCTTCATTAGAGAACATGTCTTATGAGGTTGAACAAGTTAGGGCTTTTCTCTTTGGAGTGATGGAGGATGAGATGTACTTGACAGCGATGTACAAGTTAAGTCATAGTCATAGTCATACTTTATTGATCCCGGGGGAAATTCGTTTTCGTTACAGTTGCTCCATAAATAATAAACAATAATAGAACCATAAATAGTTAAATAGTAATATGTAAATTGTGCCAGGAAATAAGTCTAGAACCATCCTATTGGCTCAGGGTGTCTGACTCTCCAAGGGAGGAGTTGTAAAGTTTGATGGCCACAGGCAGGAATGACTTCCTATGACGCTCAGTGTTGCATCTCGGTGGAATGAGTCTCTGGCTGAATGTACTCCTGTGCCCAACCAGTACATTATGTAGTGGATGGGAGACATTGACCAAGATGGCATGCAACTTGGACAGCATCCTCTTTTCAGACACCACCGTCAGAGAGTCCAGTTCCATCCCCACAACATCACTGGCCTTATGAATGAGTTTGTTGATTCTGTTGGTGTCTGCTACCCTCAGCCTGCTGTCCCAGCACACAACAGCAAACATGATAACACTGGCCACCACAGACTTGTAGAACATCCTCAGCATCATCCGACAGATGTTAAAGGACCTCAGTCTCCTCAGGAAATAGAGACGTCTCTGTCCCTTCTTGTAGAAAGCCTCAGTGTTCTTTGACCAGTCCAGTTTATTCTCAATTCGTATCCCCAGGTATTTGTAATCCTCCACCATGTCCACACTGACCCCCTGGATGGAAACAGGGGTCACCATTACCTTAGCTACCTTAGCTAAGAGGCATAAATAGAGTGGATAGTCAGACACTTTTTTCCAAGACAGAAATGACAAATATGATGGGGCATAGTTTTAAGGTGATTGGAGAAATATATAGGAGTGATGCCAGAGGAAGGCTTCTTTACACAGAGCGTGGTCGATATGTGGAACACACTGTCAGGGGTGGTGGTAGAGGCAGATGCAGTAGGGTCATTTAAGAGATCCTTAGGTAGGTACATCAATGAAAGAAAAATGGTGCGTTATGTGGGAGGGCAGGGTTAGGTTGATCCTAGAGTAGGTTAAAAGGTCGGCACAACATCATGGGCCGAAGAGCCTGTACTGTACTGTACTGTTCTATGTCAACATCTTGGAATCTACTACAAGCATCTGAATGAAGACTTTTAACTTCTGTATTAATGAATTGTCCCGCGGATGGCACCTCTATCTCCGTAGCACCTGGACTACAGAACGATTCATCGCAAGGGTAAATACTACATGTCATACATTTCATGACACAATTACATGGCAGTATGTTGTCTCTGAGGCGATGGAAAGTCCAGAACTATAAGGTAATATTCCCACTTCACTCACATTCAATCCACAGGGTCCTTCCAAGAAAACCCATTTACCTAACACCAATTATTTTCTAGATCTGGGTTGCTGTGGTGTTGTGAATGACTGTCTATATGAGTTGGAATTAAACTGCCAGAAGTCATTTCATCCATGGATCAAAACACCTTTAGATAGAGGGACCTTTCAGACGCTCCGGTATGGACTGAACCTCAGCCTCAGAGGTAAAATAGTCGTGCTGTTTCTCGCCCACGCTACCACTTCGTACCCCCTGCTATGTGCAACCTTATTAATCAGATTCATTAGTCTCAAACAAAGACCTTGCTTTCTCCGACATTGCAACGAGCAACCCTTATTATACCACAGCTGAACAGGATATGTTACAATAACAGAGCTACAAGATTAACAGCAAGACAGATCTAGTAATTAGATCATCTGGGAATCAATATGAAGTCAGACGGACTCCGGTGGTGTTGAAAACCTTTGCTACCACTCATTGAAATCTAAATTGAAATTTTAATTTTGTCTTCTGTGAGCAATTGTCTGCTGCTGATGGTGGATAACAGGAAATGAAGTTAATGGCATGTTGAAACAAAATCCTGTACTTAAACACAAGAGATTCTGTAGATGTTGAAAATCCAGAGCAACACACAAAATGCTGGAGAAACTCAGCAAGTCAGGCAGCATCTGTGGAGGGGAATAAAGAGTCACGTTTCGGGCCAAGACCCTTCATCGGGAAAGGAAGGAGGAAGAAGCCAGGAAAAGAAGGTGGGGGGGGGGTGGAATTATTACAAGCTGGCAGGTGATAGGTGAAGCCCGGTGAGGGGGAATGTGGGTGGGTGAGGGAGAGGGGGATGAAAGTGAGAAGCTGGGATGTGATAGGTGGAAAAGATAAAGGGCTGATAGGATAGGAGAGTGGACTGTGGGAGAAAGGGAAGGAGGACATAAGACCAGAAGATATGGGAGCATAATTAGGCCATTTGGCCCATCGAGTCTGCTCTGCCATTTCATTGTGGCTGATCCAATTTTCCTCTCAGCCCCAATCTCCTGCCTTCTCCCCATATCCCTTCATACCCTGACCTATCAAGAATCTTATCAACCTCTGCCTTAAATATACCCAATGAGTTGGCCTCCACAGCTGCCTGTGACAACGAATTCCACAGATTCACCACTTTCTGGCTAAAGAAATTCCTCTTCATCTCCGTTCTACCTGGACGTCCCTCTATTCCGAGGCTGTGTCCTCTGGCCTTAGACTCCTCTGCCATAGGGAACATCCTCTCCATATCCACTCTATCAAGTCTTTTCAGCATTTGATAGGTTTCAGTAAGGCTCCCCCCGCCACCCCCATTCTTCTGAATTCCAGTGAGTAGAAGCCCAGAGCCATCAACCACTTCTCATATGACAAGCTTTTCCATCCCAGAGGAGGGGCAATGCTGTACTTACATTTTTATTCTAGTAGAGATGATAATCTTTCACAAGGACATCGCCAACATTTCACTTATGTTTAACTATTTCCTAAAATAATCACTGGCTCAACATTAATTTTTATCCTTTTATCCTTCCATGCAGAGCAACGGGAACACTTTTGTACAATAAGACAAAACAGTACAAACTTAACTTGATGGCATTTCCCTTAACTTGCAATAGGTTAGTGAATCCACTCTGTACCCTGTTTCTGAAATTCTATTGCAAGCAATAGGACAAAATTCCTGGAGTGGAGAGCGAAATACACATGTGACTAGGACACATGTTTAGTGCATGCGATTGAAAACAAATACATGTCCTGATATAAAAATGACGATCAAATAGTTTGGTGAATAAAGACCATGCCGTCATGACTGGAAGATAATTTCAAATTTAGCCCTAAAGGCACTTAAATCAAAGTAAGATGTTTCTATAATCCTGAATCAACTACCGGAAAGTATAGTGGAAACAATTCAATAACATCTTTCCAAGTAACTGTGGAAAAGGAGCAGATGATGAAGTCATTTAATGTATTCATCACTGAGGTGAACATATTTTTGGACAATCATGGAGCCTAGGATTTGTGGGACAAGCTGGAAAGTGGAGCTGAGGCCAAACAGATATTGGTTGGTGGGTAATACATCTACTCCTACTCTTACTTCTCATGTTCTTATGTTGGAAGCATTCCCAAATATCAGCAGAGTTGTAGGGTTGCTCATTCAATGGGTCACAGAGGGAGAATGCCTTCCCTTCCTCACACAAGGTATCATCCTTTTATATGAGTTGTTTTTATAAAGGCTTGCAAACTTTTTACAAACTTGACCTCTGCCTGTCAGTTAATAATAATTTTTCAGGGTTTGCCACTAAGTGTCAGTAGGTGAGGCCATGAGAGTGGAAATTAAAAATATTATACCATATCGGGCTTCCTTCAAATTGGAACTGAGGCAGATAATTGAGACACGATAAATTTTACTCTGAACCTAACTTGTGCTCTTATGCAGCTTGAATATGCTCAAAAAATGACAATTAGGTTACACTTTCATAGAGGGGCAATAGAGTAAAGAACTAGATGGGGCGCATTAGGCTGAATAGCATGATGGCCCCAAACAGATCTCAACTGATTGCATGACGTTTAACTCCTTTGTTTTTCATTTAATTGGTAAACCCTTGTCTAGAATTTTAACAGCCATTTCTCATCCACAGATCATGTATCAACATGATTTAACAGTCAACTCTGGGTGAAGATGCGCCCATCACCAAATTGCACTTGGGACTTCCAGATGTTATTCATGCGGTTTCCAACATCTGATGTACACAGTGTGACTAAAATTGCATTGCAGTGCTTAATTGCTCTCTTTGTGATTAAAGTGACACTGTGCTGACATGGGGCATCTTGACCAGGCAGCTTCAGTGAATCTCACCTAAAGCACATTCCACACTGTGCTATGACTGACCGTGACCATTCTTGAGCAGCCAGCTGCTGAGGTGCCACTCATTTCTGCCTCACCACCCAGGCCATGCTCTCTTCTTGCTGCTGCCATCTGATGGTAGAAGGTACAGGTGCCTCAGGACCTGCACCACCAGGTTAAAGATCGGACAGTGGCGCAGACATAGTCGAAGTGTTCCCGTGCAGGTCCAGAGCGGAGCTTGAAAAACCCAGTCTCTGTAAAAGACAGGTACTGTCTGGTGGAGTGGTCTGAGTCAGGCTTTGGTGAGAACAGGCAGAGGTGGGATAGGTAGGTAAGTTTATTTCTTATTTCTTTTTCTTAATTAACTCTTGAAAGAATAGGGGTATATCAGTAGGGTCAGTGTTCTGTTCTGGGTGTCAGATGTGGGAATTCCAGGAGACTTCCGGTCTCCCCAGCAGCCACATCTGTACTAGGTGCACAGAGATGCAGCTCCTTAGAGACCGTGTTTGGGAACTGCAGCCGTAGCCCTATGACCTGCGGCTTGTCAGGGAAAGTGAGGAGGTGATAGACAGCTGATACAGGGAGTTAGTCATCCAAAGGCTACAGGAGACAGATAAATGGGTGACTGTCAGTAGAGGGAAAGGAGGTTTACAAGTAGATGATGGGTGTAATATGAATGTAAGGAAGGACAAACCAATCACTGGGCACCAATGCAGACAGTGCTAAGAGTTAAATTGTACCACAGAGGCAAAATTCAGAGGGATGAAGAATGCAGGACTGAAAGTGCTATATTTAAATACACGTAGAATTCAGGATAAGGTCAGTATGACATGGGTATCACTCAGTCATAGTTGGGAGCTTAAAATCAAAGGGTATACTTTGTATCGAAAGGCCAGGCAGGAAGGCATAGGCGGTGTGGCTCTGTTGGTAAGAGATAGAATTACATCTTTAGAACGAGGTGCCATAGGGTCAGAGAATGTTGTGTATTTGTGGGTGGAGTTTAGAAAATGCAAGGGTTGAAAAAACCATTCTGGGAACCATATATAGGCCTCCAAATAGTAGCCAACATGTGGGGTGAGATTGCAAAGGGAGCTGGAAAAGGCTGACAAGGGAAGTTAAGGACTACATAGAAGCCAGGGTAAGGCCATATAATGTAGCAAAAGTGCGTGGAAAGTCAGATGATTGGGAAGTTTTTAAAATCCAACAAAAGGCAACTAAAAAAGCCATAAGAAGGAAAACATTAAATAAGAGGACAAACCAACCCAATAATATAAAGCAGGATACCAAAAGTTTTTTCAGTTATATAAAGAGTAAAAGGGAGGTGAGAGTTGATATTGGACCACTGGAAAATGATGCTGATTAGGTAGTAATGGGGGGAAAAGAAATGGCGGTGAACTTAATGAATACTTTGTATCAGTCCTCACTGTGGAAGACACTAGCAGTGTGCCAGAGGTCTGTGAGTGTCAGGGAGCAGGAATGAGTGCCATTGCTATACAAGGGAAAAAGTGCTAGGCAAACTCAAAGGTCTTAAGGTGGATAAGTCACCAGGGCCAGATGGACTACATCACAGAGTTCTGAAAGAGGTTGCTGAAGAGGTAGCAGATGCATTGGTTATGATCTTTCAAGAATCACTTGTTTCTGGCATGGTTCTAGAGGACTGGAAAATTGCAAATGTCACTCCACTCTTTAAGAAGGGAGGAAGGCAAAAGACAGGAAATTATAGGCCAGTTAGCCTTACCTCAGGTTGGGAAAGTGTTGGAGTCCATTATTAAGGATGAGGCTTTTGGGTAGTTGGAGACTAATGATAAAATAAGTCAAAGTCAGCATGGTTTCTGAAAAGGGAAATCTTCCCTGTCAAATCTGTTAGAGTTCTTCGAGGAAGTAACAAGTAGGGTGGACAAAAGAGAGGCAGTGGATGTCACTTACTTGGATTTTCAGAAGGCATTTGATAACGTGCCACACATGATCCTGCTTAACAAGATAAATCCCCATGGCATTACAGGAAAGATACTGGCATGGATAGAGGAATGGCTGACAGGCAGAAGGCAGTGAGTAGGAATAAAGGGGGTCTTTTCTGGTTGGTTGCCAGTGACTAGTGGTGTTCCTCAGGGGTCAGTGTTGGGACCGTTACTTTTCAGTGATTTAGATAATGGAATTGATGGCTTTGTGGCAAAGTTTGTGGATGATATGAAGATAGGTGGAGGGGTAGGTAGTGCTGAGGAAGCAATGAGATTGCAGAAGGACTTAGACAGATTGGAAGAATGAGCAAAAAGTGGCAGATGGAATACAGTGTCGGGAAACGTATGATAATGCATTTTGATAGAAGGAACAAAAGTGCAGACTATTATTGAAATGGGGAGAAAATTCAAACATCAGAGGTCCAAAGGGACTTGGGCATCCTCATGCAGGACTCATAGAAGGTTAATTTTCATGTTGAGTCTGTGGTTAAGAAGGCAATGTTGGCATTTATTTCAAGGGGGAATAGAATATAAAGGCAAGGAGATAATGCTGAGACTTTATAAGACACAAGTCAGGCTGCACTTGGATTATTGTCAACAGTTTTGGGCCCCTTATCTCAGAAAGGATGTATTGTCAGTGGAGTGTGTCCAGAGGAGGCTCATGAGGATGATTCTGGAAATGAAGGGGTTAACATACTAGGAGTGTTTGGCAGCTTTGGACCTGTACTCACTGGAATTTAGATCTCATTGAAACCTATAGAATACTGAAAGGACTAGATTGGGTGTATGTGGAGAGGATATTTTCTACAGTGAGGGTGTCCAGAACTAGAGGGCACAGCCTCAAAATTGAGGGGCAAACTTTTAGAATGCAGGTAAGGAGGAATTTCTTTAGCCGGAGATAGTGAATCTGTGGAATATTCTGCAGAGACAGCTGTGGAGGCTGAGTCTGTAGGTATATTTAAAAGTGAAAGTTGATAGGTTACTCATTGATCAGGGCATCAAAGGTTATGGCGAGAAGACAGGTGTATGGGCTTGAGCGGGATCTGGAATGGCAGAGAAGACTTTATGGACTGAATGGCCTAATTCTTCTCCTATGTCTTATGTTCTTAAGGTCTAAGAACAATTACTGCCCCTCAACCGTCAAATTCTTGCACAAAAGGGGATAGCTAGACCCATTTAAGGACTCTGTTATATTGTTATTTTGTGCTCGTTATTTATTGCTATTTACTTATATTTGCATTTGCGCAGTTTCTTTGTAGTTAGCAGTTCCTGCTATTTACAGTTTAATACTTTTGCTGAGTATGCCCGCAGAAAAAGAATCTCAGGGTTGTATGTGTACTTTGATAATAATTTGAACATTACTTTGAACATTGGTGACACAGTTGTCCATTATTGGTACTGTGAATATGGCCAAGATTGGTTGCATTGGGTGAATCAAGCACCTCATGTCATGTTCATCAGTGAAGAGCTGACTCTCATAGCCCGCATCCCACCTGCATCTCTCTGCTGCATTACTTAATTACAGAGTCAGGTTTTCCAGAGCTATCTTCATTGAGATATGTAAGTGTTGCAGGGAGATAGCCTTCATGTCTGGTTCACCTCTATACAGATCAAGGTCACAATTATAAACACAAGAGATTTAACAGATGTTGGATCCAGAGCAACAAACACAAAATGCTGGAGGAACTCAGAGGGTCAGGCAGCAACTACGGAAAGGAATAAACAGTTGACGTTTCAGGCTGAGACCTTTCATCGGGACTGGAAATGAAGGGGGAAGTCACAATAAGAAGGTAGTGGAGTGGTTGGAGTACAAGCTGGCAAGTGATAGGTGAAACCAGGTGAGGGAGAAGGTAGGTGGGTGGAAGAGGGGTGATTTATTTATTTATTTATTTATTAAGTGCAATCGTGAACAATAGCCAGATCAGAAATGCTGATCATCAACTAGCTCCCAAAGAGAACTCTGATAGGCCAATTAGATGGTTCACTGCTGCTCAGCGATAGAACACAAAAAAAATCATATGTACAATTAAGAAACATTAAAAAATAGTAGAAATACTGGAGTTATGACGATCATGTTGAAGTCTGCTGGAGAGAGACATTTATACACACGCTGTCCTCCATAATTCGAAGAGATTGAAGGATAAGGTTGCAGGGTGACAAAACGTGGCAGGAGCACTTGGAACTAAAAACTAATCCCTACCGGGAGAAAGCAGCACCTGTTCTTTCCGCACAGTTCCCCAGCAGTTTAAGGACAGTTTAAGCAGCTTGATGATATGAGAAGCTCGGAGGTGATAGGTGGAAGAGGTAAAGAGCTGAAGAAGGAATCTGATCGGAAAGGAGAGTGGAACATGGAGGAAGAAAAGGAGGAGGGGCACCAAAGGGAGGTGATAGGCAGGTGAGGAGAAAAGAAAATTTAAGAAAGGAACCCGGGAGGGGAATGAAAAAAGAGAGCAGGGGAAGGGAGGAGAAATTACCAGAAGTTAAATAAAGTGAAGTTCATGCCATCAGGATGGAGGCTACCCGGATGGAATATGAAGGGTTACTCCTCCAACCTGTGAGGGATCTCATTGTGGCAGCAGAAGAGACCATGAACTGACATGTTGGAATGGGAATGGGAAGTAGAACTTAAAAGGGTGACCACTGATAAGGTCACAATTATTCTCAACTTCCTCACCACGGGATCTTTTCAGATGACACATTCTTGCTAGATCCCCCATGTAGAGGCAGCCATTGTCTATACTCTTGTGCCCCTAAGGGCTTATATTAATAAACTAAAGCTTTTCATCAATAGAAAAAGATTCCATTCCCTGAATGGTTTTGGATCATTGTAAAGAATGGTGTGTTTCTTGGCAGCACACATGATAAATTCATCCCCATGAGACTGAACTGCCAGCCATTTTCTGTGACCATCACTTCCTGGAGTGATTTATCCCAGTAATCAAGGCTATCCCCGACCTCGTTGTCTCCTGATACCCTTTTGCAGTCCATCCATACCTTCTTGTGCACCACTACAATTCTGGTGTCTGCCTCCAGGAGGACGTGCCTTATAATACCTACCCAGCGGGTGTGCAGAATTCATCACAGTCTGCAGTGCACTCCCCAACCCAGGCAGTGGGCGGACAGCAGCATATGCTGAAGAAAAGATAACCACCAGACCCATTGTCTGAGGAACATGAGGCACATGCAGAACAGGTGCAAGAAATTGAAGAAGGTACCCAGAGGAAGACCTAGCCTCATCTCCCAGCAGCATGAGGAGGGAGGGATTGCTTACAGGAGCAATATGGGCCCCACAAGCAGAGAAGGTTTTCAGAGGGCATGCAAAATCGTAGTCCCTAACGTTGATAAAAAATCCCTCTCTTCACTCCAAGCCTTGATACTAACATAGTTCATCAATAATTAAATGAGAATCTCAGGACACATCCATAAATTCTCACTTGCTCCTTTTCAGACCATTGTCACTGATCGAAGAACATTGGTGGCTAAACCTCAGATCCATATATTGATTGGCTCTCCAAAGCTATTTTCAATGGTGTGTCACTCACTCTGACAAACCTTGTAAGTTCATAAGGTTTATTTTACTGATTGCTCAAATAAGCTAGACCTTTCTTGTCACAAACAAGAGAAAACCTGCAGATGCTGGAAATCTGAGCAACACTCACAAAGTGCTGGAAGAACTCAGCAAGCCAGGCAGATCTCAAATCTTTCAAATCTCTTACTAGCTCTCCTTTCAGTCCTGACGAAGGGTCTCGGCCCGAAACGTCGACTGTACCTCTTCCTAGAGATGCTGCCTGGCCTGCTGCGTTCACCAGCATTTTATGTGTGTTGCTTGAAATTCCAGCATCCGCAGATTTCCTCGTGTTTGCACTTTTAAAGCCAGGCAGAAGCTAGGAAAAGAGTACCATCAACATTTTGGGCAAAAACTCTTTGACAGGACTGGAGAAAAAAAATGCTGAGGAGTAGATCTAAAAGGTGGGGGGAAAGGAGAGAGACACACAAGGTGAAAGGTGAAACCTGAAGGGGGAGGGATGAAGTAAAGAGCTGGGAAGTTGATTGGTAAAAGAGACAGAAGGCCATGGAAGAAAGAAAAGGAGGGAGGAACACCAGAGGGAAGCAATGGGTAGGCAAGGAGATAAGGTGAAAGTGGGAAAAAGGGGTGGGATATTGTGAGGTGGGGGTGTTGGGGGGCACTACTGGAAGTTTGAGAAATCAGGTTGGAGGCTATTGAAACAGAATATAAGATGCTGTTCCTCCAACCTAACTGTAGCCTCATCATGGCAGTAGAGGAGGTCATGGATAGACATATCGGAATGGGAATGGGAAGTGGAATTAAAATGGGTGGCCACTGGGAGATCCTGCTTTCTCTGGTGGATGGAGCACAGGTGCTCAGTGAAACGGTCTCCCAATCTACATCGGGTCTCACCAATACATAGAAAGCCACACCGGGAGCACCGGACACAGTATATGACCCCAAAAGACTCACAGGTGAAGTGTCGTCTCACCTGGAAGGACTGTTTAGGGCCCTGAATGGTAGTGAGGGAGCAGGTGCAACACTTGTTCCGCTTGCGAGGATAAGTGCCAGGAAAGGAACGAATGAACAAGCGAGTCGCGTAGGGAGCAATCCCCGCGGAAAGCAGAAAACAGAAAGTGGAGGGGAGGGCAAGATGTGCTTGGTGATGGGATGGTAGGTGAGGACAAGAGGACCCTATCCCTGGTAGAGTGGTGGGAGGATGGGGTAAAGAGCAGGTGTGTGTGAAATGGAAGAGATGCGGTTAAGGGCAGTGATGATGGTGGGGGACATCTCCTTCGTTCTAGAATGAAAAGCCTCATCCTGAGAGCAGATGCAGTGGAGGCAGGGGAATTGAGAAGGGGTGCTGTTTTTACAAGTAACAAGGTGGGAAGAGGTATAGTCCAGGTAGCTGTGAGAGTTGATGGGTTTATAATAGACATCAATGGATAAGCTCTCTCTGGAGATAGAGACAGTGAGGTCGAGAAAGGGGAGGGAGGTATAGGAAATGGACCAGGTAAATTTGAGGGCAGGGTGGAAGTTGGAAGCGAAGGGGATGAAGTCAGCGAGTTCAGCATGGGTGCAAGACGCAGCACCAATGCAGTTGTTGAGGTAGCATAGGAAAATTGCGGGACAGTCACCAGTGTAGGCTTGGAACATAGACTGTTGCATGTAGCTGACAAACAGGTAGGCATAGCTGAGACCCATGCGAGTGCTCATGGCTACACCTTTTGTTTGAAGGAAGTGGGAGGACCCAAAGGTGAAATTACTTAGAGTGAGGACAAGTTCTGCTAGGTGGAGGAGAGTGGTGGTGGAGCGGAACTGGCTAGGTCTGGAGTCCAGAAAAAATGAAAAACTTTGAGGCCTTCCTGGTGGGGGATGTGGTGTAGAGGTACTGGATATCCAGAGTCAAAATAAGATGATGGGGGCCAGGGAACCTTTCTTGTATTTACCTCAGAAGACAATTACTGAGAAAGGTCTTCAACCTGAAACAATAATGACCCTCTGGGAATGCTGCTTGACCTGCTGAGTTTTCAGAATCTTTCTGTACTTGCAGACTTTCAGCGTTTAGTAATTTTTTCTTTTCAGATTTAAATCTGATTAGAATGTCCAGACCTCTCTCAATGTATCTACAGATAGCATCGATGAAGGCAAATGCATGTTGGTTTTTATTGGAATGGAATAAAAGACCCGATGAGACCACATCTGAAATATCATGTACAGGCCTGATATTCCTACCTAAGGAAGGATATACCTGCAGTGAAGGGGTTGAAAAAAAGCAACAGTAAATTCATTCTTAGGATGGGGGTGAAAATGTTCTATATGAATAGATAAACACAAGTGATTCAGCAGTTGTTGGAAATCCAGAGCAACACACGCAAAATGCTGGAGGAACTCAGCAGGTCAGGCAGCATCTATGGAGAAGAATAAAGAGTCGACGTTTTGGGCTGAGACCGTCATCAGTGGGTCGGAAGAAGCCAGTCAAAAGAGTCCTGTTGAAGGGTCATGGCCCAAAACATTGACTCCTTATTGCTCTCCATAGATGTTGCCTGATCTGCCGAATTCCTTTAGCATTTTGTGTGTGTTCTATTGGAAAAGATTAAGAAAACTGGGACTATACTCCCCACAGTCTAGAAGAGTGAGGATAATGTCAGTAAATGAACAAACTTTATAGATGTATGATAGGGTAAATGCGAGGATAATGGTTCCTTTAGCTGACTGTCAAGTACTTGGGTTCAGAATGAAATAAAGGGGTGGACATTCACAAATGAGTTAAGAAGATATTTTGTCACTTAGTTTGTATTTTTACTTTTTTACTGTCCATTATGTCATTGGTGCTTAGGGCATCAATAAAGGTCCTCCATCTTCGTTGCTGTTTCTGTAACAACTTTGTTTTACTAGTCAGGGTTGTTAGCCCTGAGCTGAACCCCCAAACCAGGAGGACTGGTGAGCCACTCTTAGTCTGACCTCTACCTTTTGATCTGTTTGGCATGGATCAAGAATCCAAGCACAAAACCCTGACTCCAGCCAACGTAGCTCTCCAGATCATTGGGGCACACAAGCCTCCAAACCCTACGACAAGGTGTGGTCCTCTTGGATGTTAGAGTGTGTTGGTATTGGTTTATTATTGCCAGATGTACTTAGACACAGTGAAAGGCTTTTGTTTGGCAAGTCGTCCAGATAGATCATGCCATACATAGTTACATTCAGATCAGAACAGTTACCAATGAAGTGTAGGTAGACAAATAAAATGCAAGTCCATGGCAAGGGAGATTAGGAGATCAAGAGTTCATCTTTTAACACTATGAGAGGTCTTTTCAAGAGTCTTCAGTGGGATAGAAGTTGTCATTGAATTTGGTGGATTGTGCTTTCAAGCTTCTGTATTTTCTGTCTGACAAGCAAGGAGAGAACAGAGAATGACCAAGGTGGGAAGGGTCTTTGATTATGTGAGCTTCTTTCCTGAGGCAGCAGGAAGTGTAGATGGAGTTAATGGAGGGAAGGTTGGTTTGTGTGATGGACTGGGTTGTGTCTATGCCTCTTCTTGCTGTCTTGGTTAGAGCAGTTTCCATACCAAATAACTATGCATCTGAATAGGGTGATTTTTATGGTGCATCTATAAAAACTAGTGAGGATCATTGGGGACATGCTGCATTTCCTTAGCCTTCTGAGGAAGTGGGGGTGTTGGTGTGCTTTGCTAGTGAATCTTTGTTATTCTTGCCAAAGAGGTACATGAGGACCTGATTTGCTGACTGTATTCATAGCAGAGATTGCTCAATATTCAAAAATCTGTCAATCAAGTGATATGGAGTTAGTTGATTGGGTTGGGTTGATAATCACTTTAAATTGAATGAGGTCCCAAATGAGTATATACTTCTATGTTTAAACCACTATGATGTTGCTTTGATCATCTTTCTCTCCAACCATATGAATCTTTTTGTTGGTGATCTGAGTGGACATAGCTCTGGTTTAGCAAAACAAAAAAAGGATCAAATCTGATTTCTAAGCAATAAACTTTTAAATGAATTCATTTTTTACTAAAAGAATTTCATATAAAGACCTGAAAGAAATTGCGTGCCATGATTACATATTTTGTATGTTATAAGCTTAAAATACCACTCAAAAATAAATCCCTGGAAAACATATGCTTTATAAATCATTTTGGCAAAGGTTTAATGATAATAAATGAGTATTTAACATAGTGTTTTACAGAATTGGTTTATTTTACATATGCCTAATACATAGTGGAAAAATTGCTACTAAAGAACTATACACTTCCATTCCTTGGTTTTATCTTCATAAAAGTTTTTATGCTGTTTAATTTAATGTGATTTGACCCAATGTTTTTTCTCGTAATACTGTATTTATGCAACAAACTTGTAAGCTAAATTTTCTTTAAAAAAAAAGCAAAAATAAATGACAGTTTGTTGAAATGATAAATGAAACCATAGATTTCAAATCTGATTCTTTGCTATAATACAAAAACAAAACGTTCATGGTCAATAATTGGGGTTCAATGAACTTTGGTTTCAAAGTTGAATGAGTCTGAGCTGATGTTCCAAAATGTTCAAAGCTTCACTTGAGATTGGTCAAGTTGACACCTGATATTAAATAGGTGATATCATCCAACTTAAGTTCACTTTAGAGTCCAAATCTGATGGATACGGCCAATGGATTTATCTAATACTATCCTGCATTGTTTCCTTACTGTCCACTAGGCCCTCCAATTGGCTCTTTCCATCTATGTTCCTGAGACTTGCATCAGGAGTCACGCAGTCCACATCATCAGGTTCTTGACTCTGTGGTGAAATTGGTTGTCCACCTTTGACACGCTTCCACTTCATTCTTCTATTCTGGAACCAGACCTTTACCTACAGAATAAAGAGTCAAAAATTAAAGATTCAAAGTCAAAGTACAGTTATTATCAAAGTTCATATACAGAACACAACTCTGAGATTTGTCCTCCTGCAGGCAGCCACAAAACAAAGAAACACCATGGAACCCATTGAAGAAAACATCAGGAGCACCCAGCGCGTAATAAAAGAACAAACTGCACAAATGGTAAAAAGAAAATGCACAACTCATAGAATATCAAACATAAGACCAGGAGTCAAGGAGTACTCAGTTTAGTTCAGTTCAGTTCCACGCCAGCAGGCAACTGCAGGCCACAGAGCCATTCTTCGCTGAAGCACCCCAGACTGCATTGATTGCCATGATCAAACTACTCAAAACCAGCAAAAAAAAAATGAGTGACCAGAAACCAGGAACACATGCAACATGAACCGCAAAGTCCCCTAAAACAAGTCCACAGCCTCACTGATCAGTCTTTGCAACGTGGATCCCAGGACTCCAGCACTTTCCTCCAACAGCAGTCAGCAAGAGGTCAAACGCAGGCAGAGGGCGCTCAACACTTGCCCCTCCTCCGCTCTTGTCTTCATCAACTTGAGCCTTGCCCGTGCCTCACTGGGAGAGAAGCAAAGGAGTTGACCATGGGCTTGTGCCCCATCCCCAAGCTTCCAGGTCTCCAGGCCACACACTCCCCCTCCAAACCTCACCAAACTCCCTCGGAGCCAGCAAAATGCCAGATTGCTCAATTGGCCCAAATACGCACTATCAAAATGTAATTCAAAGCTTCCAATTGCACACAGCAGATTAGTTGAAACATTAAAACTGCTCCTGCTTCCCACATCATCCTTTGACTCCATACTCACCATCTTAATCCCCAGTCAATTACAATTGATTAAAATTCCCTTGAGCCAAAATAGTTACCAGCCAATGTGATAATCATTCCATAATGGCTGAACCATCAGAAAGTAGCTTACCAAAATAACGCAAAATCACCAAAATTACCAAAACTTAATGAAAATAAAACTGTTTGAACTTTAATTGTCATGGTGAAATTGAAATTTTATCACAAATCCTGCCTGCAAACTTTCTTGCTTTAATTTTCATTTTCCTGCACTGTATTTCAACTTCCTTCTTGAAACACAGAGCTTTCACAGGGATACTGTTCTGCAAGTGCCAGTTATGTTGACAATTGATATATGATTAGAAAATCCTGAGGGCAAGGGTCTGGATTGGAAGCATTGCCTGATTTCTCCCACTACTCAACTCCAACATATCCAATTTGCAATTTAGGTGTTATCACTAGTGTCTTCCAAGCATTGATTAAATAGCAACAATTGAATATGGCAAATTCCTTTTTAAACAAAGGAATAGCAAGAACAGGAATGAACTGTGGACTCCAACGATATTATTCAGACAATGCAATCACTGAAAATGAAAGAAGAACCATTGTAAACAACAAAACCCATAAATGTTAGCAAATACTACAGTTGTGTTACAGAGTGTGGATGCAACAACAATATGCACTGCAATTCAAACTAATGATAGTGTGGCACAATTTTTCAATTATTATTTCATATTTTGAAAACCAAAGCAACAGCAGCTCTCTGGTTGAGATATCCCTCTATAATTATGGGAATGCACCACAACAAACAGATGAACTGCCCTCAAATTATGGTTTCAAATTACTTTGGAATTTAATGGGTTAATTGTTACCCCATGACTACAGAGGGACTACATACCACTGGAACAACATTATGCCATAACCAGCAGCTAGAGGTTTTGTAGGGTGATTAATCTATAGTTTGCACAAGAGTGTATTTTTTAAACCAAATTCCTATTCCATGAATAACAGCTTGTCCACAAAACTCTTCACTTACGAGAAATTCATAGACTTTGAAGCAATATTATTGTGGCATCTCCTACCCAGCTTGATGCTGGAACTGATAGTGCAACAAAGAACTTTATGGTACCTTAAGAGCTATTGGCCTGGCAAACAATAAGGTCTGCAGCTGAGTTAATAATGCAGTATAGGCAGAAAGCAATGTGAGAGGAAAAAATAGAGTCAATTAATAGGAATTTGCACCTACAGGAATAAACAGAGCCAGTGTAAACAGGAAACCGTTTCTGTTCTCCAGTTCATTCAAAAGAAGTATGAATTGGTCCACAAATATAAGTTAATGTTTTTGGCAACTGGTCATGTTGGTTTCAATTTAGAAATTACAACTCAGGTTTAAATTCCTGACTTCTTCCTGTCTTCTGTTTTATTTTGTTGTTCTTACGAAATGGCAATTACCCTGAAATCCAATATGAATCTCTTTTTCCAGTGTTCTCAAATATTGCTGTGAACTCACAGGTCCGTACAATTTGGATAACATTAATTTTAAATGCCTATGATTCACAAGGGATTCTTAAGTACAATTTTTCAAGAATTTTCCATGCAAAGCTTGACATAAAAGCACAATAACAAGTGGTGGAAATATCACGTTAAGTGTCGAAAGAAAATTGTGGATAAATATAAAGTTCTATTTTCCTCATGATTTCACTGATCAGGATAGGAACAATTCCACTTTAAGCTAGGTCTCATAGTCAAAGAATCCATATTTTTTAACATAAAAATCTGTGGGACTTGAGATTCACGTTTTCTTATTTCTCTAGTCCAGCTGTGGTTCACTTACACAGAGCTGTTCACCAATACAAGTGATTTAACTGCAAATCACAACCAGTATTTAAAAATAAAAGAGCTATTGCTCTTAAAATGGGCAGAAGGTTATGGCCTGTTTTAGGAGGAATCAATTGTAACCAGATGCCACTCAAATGAGGCACAGCAGGTTTTATGTTGTTTTAGCACTTTTACTGCTGGGGAGAGGTTGAATGTTTGGATGCAAATGTTTTTCACAAATGTCCTTCCTCAATAACAACAAATGTTTCAATCACTTTATTACCTGAAATCAAAATAGTCTTAGATTTCTTTTGGCATTCCGTGTGCATTTTTCTCTCGTTGCTGGTGTTCTGGAAACTATTGCTGGCATTGACGTTAGGACAAGTTCTGTTGGTTACCTGCTTTCTTGACCACACTCTTTTCTTCAGTCTATCCTTCATCTCAGCTTTTCGCCAGTTATATTCAGATTAAAAAAAAACATTCTGGTGCTATTCCAAGGAATGTAGTTAAGCACTTCAAACATTTCCATTGCTAATCCTCAATATGAAGCCCAAAAATAATGGCATTTGATTATCATGATTACTGGGTTAGACTTTAACATCGTGTTGCTCAATCTTATCATGAGAGTGATATGGTTAACCATTCACCATTCTGATCCCAGGAATTAGATTTGAACTGCCTTTTCATCTCCCTTCACTTTCACCTACAAGAATCTTACTTAGAACTAAACCCAGGCAGTCTTGAACAAGGTCTTTGTGGACATGGGTGCTCCCTGTGATGCATGTAATTCAGAACAAATTGGCTGTCTTGGATGGATGCTGGGGTGAAGTGAGGGAATGCTACACTGTGTGACATTCCCTCACTTGGATTAACACAAAAATACACCACCACATATCACATACAGGTACCATTGTGTTGTCTTGAGGAACATGGAATTCAGGCTCATGGCTTTCTATGCAGGCTGCTCAACTCTTGGCAACTTTATTTTATCTGTAATGTGCAGAAATGAGAAGTTCTACGACCAGAGAGAAGGCTTATGTCTATGATCTTGAGTTTACTGGAACAGCCAGCAACAATTTCAACAGCAGTTTGAGAAGATGAAGTATGAAGTATTGAGGAAGGCTTGAATATATATCAAAAAGATAGAAAATGTGACCTTTAATGAATAGATAGATGGATATTCAAGGAAATAAAATATTCACCTGTCTTTCTGTGAGATCCAAGTTAACTGCTATCTCATATCGCCTCAGTCTGGTCAGATAATTATGATGAGCAAATTCAGCTTCCAGTTCTCGAATCTGTTCTTTAGTGAATGCTGTCCTTTCTTTCCTGGCCTTGTTATTGGACTCGGACTTGTAATTTGAATCTTGAGTTTCTGCAATAAATTATAAAAGTGTATGGTTACAAATGTTATCCATGCTTCCTTGAGTTTCTGTATAAAATTCAGTGTTATAGATATTGAAATGAGGTTCTCTCTGCCTGTTTCAATTACTCAAAATTCAAAAGAACAGCAGTATTCACCCACCTTCATCACTGCAATATAGATTAATTGCACTTTATAAGATGGCGTTAATATTTGCTTGCACAAAACCTTGACATTTCATAAGCATTACCTGAAATCTTTGAGGTAATCTGGTTTTATAAGGTGAAGAATCAATGGTTAAGTTATTAGTTACAATTATTGGTTAAACAACATTACAAAGTTATAATTCAATTTGATGGACAAATAACCACAATAATTGGAAACTTACAGTTATGTGGAAGCTTTTTGCATCTTCAAGATAACCCAAGGTATATGAAGGTAAATTACTTACTTTTAAAGTTCGGCTCTATTGAAAAATTTTTCTGGAAAGGTTGTGCACAGTAGGAGCTCAAAAAGCAATAACATAAATTATCAGTGTAATTCATTTGGGAATAGATGGTTGAATAATGCTGGTTGCACTGCAGTTTGGGGGAAAATATTTACTTGTTCTTCTTCCAATGTTTTCATCGGATTTATTTGAAGACCACCTGTCTGCAAAATACTAAATTCCAACAATTTGGCACCTGACTGGACCTTGAGCTCAAAGCTTCATTAACAACGATCAGCATGAGCAGACCTGTCACTTAAAGTGGCTCAATTGGTAATACTCAGTCAGAAAGTTGTGATTCAATTATGCTACCTGGGCACAATAACATATTGTCAGTGGGTGCTCCTGTGCCACGCTGTAAAATTATTGCACATTTGAAGATGATATTTTCCAGATGGGAGATGTCAAACTAATACACTCTGCCTGTTGTGGATTCCATGTAATGTTTTGAAGAAGTGCAGATTTAGTCTACCCAGTGTCCTGCTTAATATTTATTCCTCAGCCTTACTAAAATGGATTATCTAATCATAATCAGTTTGTGGGAATTTGCTATGTTCATCTTGGTCAATGTCAAAATGATTACCCGGCCATAAGGCTCTTTGGATGCCCTGGAAAAGATGGTATCAAATAACTGAAAATTGTTTTTTTAATTCTGTAGGCATAGATTTATAATGAGTATTTTGAGTATTTTGACTAATGGAACAAGTGAATCAGATTAAAGTTGTTCCCATTGTTGGCTAACATAGATTGCGGGGGTAACATCGCCTGGCACTGAATTTCAGGTCAGATGTCAAAGAGTTGCTAGTCTCACTGAACAACGATTTCAATGCTGATCCTGGTTATAAAGCAAATGATGTTCAGCAGTTGATTGCAATGTGGGAGCAATTTTTGAATTATAGTGCAATTAGGATTGGGATTGCTTTGGCAACGGTCCAGCACAGACATCATGGGCCAAAGGGCCTTATTCTAGGATCTAAACATCTATAGCCTTTGTGATTTTTATTCACTTTGTCTTATTTGCAATTAATGAGCAGATGCTAACATAATGACTGTGGTGGGAGCGCTCTGACTGCACCTACAAAAATAAAAGAGCAACGTCATACTAACTATATACAAGAAAGAAAGTAATTTGGAGTTTGTATCTTTAGGATCAATCCATGTAACAGCAACCTAGTACTTATTTGGAACTGAAAAAAATTTAAAGTTATGATCCTCCTAACACTTAAAATTATTTCATGGTGACTACTGACTATAAAAACTTCACAATTTCTTAATGATAGGACAACTCCCCCTTTTCCAAAATTACTGATCTCCATTGATAATGCCTCATAACTTTTTCTTTCTGATACATATATGGAAACACTTACTTTGCACCTGACTGCTTGGATTCACCTCACTTCATGGTTGTTGACTGTTGACAGCTGTTGTCTTTGTATAAGATCCATGCACCTTCCACTAGAACTTAATTTCACCCTCAAAACTTAAGAGAAATGCTGGAAATGCTCAACAGGTCAGACAGTGTCAATGGTGAGAAAAACAGTCAACATTTTATGTCAATGATCCTCCATCAGAACTTCAATGTCAATGAAAAGTAATTGACCTGAAGCAGGAACTGTACTCTCTCCACAGGTATTACCTCATCTGCTGAGTATCTACTGCACATTCTGCTTTTACTTCAGATTTCTTGCATCAGCAGCATTTTTTTCTTGCTTTTCGATGATTCTGCATGCTTTTTCTCAGTCTCTGTGCTGAGGACAATTATCACCTACTGCTTCATCTTGGATCAGTGAAAGCACAAACCATACCCAAGGCTCTCCTGATCTGTCAGGAGTAGGATGAGCTGCAGAGCTTGGCTAGATAGTTTATGTTTGAAAACGGTCTTGGCTCACTTTGTAGCACTCTTACCCCTGAGCTGGAGGTCTGTGAAGTCAATAAAACTTAACAGACTTCAGCAGAATTTCTCAGCCAATGCAATGCAGTACTGTTCCACCACCAATTACATCTAGCTTCAAAGAATATAAACACTGTACTCCTATTCAGACTTCTTCCTAATACCTTGGACAATGTACCTTTCACAAGGGATATTAGTAAAACGTTATCTGGTCTTCTGCAGATTGCTCTTTGAGGGACTTTGCTGAAACTAGTTGCACTGATGTGTAAGGAGTAGATGCCTCAAAAAGGTGGCATCCATCATTAAGGACCCCCATCACTGAACTCATGTTTTCTTCTCATTGCTACTATCAGGGAGGAGGTACAGGAGCCTGAAGACACACACTCAATGTCTTATAAACAGCTTCTTCCCCTCTGCCACCACATTTCTGAATGGACTGTGAACCAGCCAATGAAAACTACCTCACATTTTTGCTCCCTTTTTGCACTATTTATTAAATTTAATGTTTGTATACAGTATATATATATATCTTATTGTAATTTACAGTATTTTTATATATTGCACTGCACTGCTGCCGCACAACAATAAATTTCACAACAATATGATTCTAATTCTACACAATGACTAAATCTCAAGAGGTTTTTCATTGGCTGTGCAATGTTTTGAGACATCCCATGGTCATAAAAGGCAACATCTACAGTAAAAGCAAATTCCGACTTTCTTACCAGCTGAATATAGCAAAGATATTTGGAATTAAAGAGTGGTGAATCTGTGGAATTCATTGCCACAGGCAGCTGTGGAGGCCAAGTTATTGGACATATTTAAAGCAGAGGTTGATAAATTCTTGATTAGTAAGGGTGACAAAGGTTAAAGGAAGAAGGCAGCAGAATGGGGTTGAGAGGAATAATAATAAATCAGCTATGATAGAATGACCAGAGCAGACTTAATGGGCTGAATGGCTCCTATGCCTCATGGTCTTATGGTCTAAATGTCGAAAGCAGTTGGGTGTTTAAAGTATTGCTTTAGCATTATGGGTAAAAGCCAGAATTTGCAAATAAGGAGCAATCCATCTAGTTCCGTATTATAAAGAGCATGTGGAAGAATGGCATTGATTAAGGAAGGCATCTGTGTCTAGAAGATGTAAAAACAATAGAATTGCAATGCCAAATGTAGCAAGGAAGAAATTTATCTTAATTGTGATGACTTCAATCATGGCAAAATTCCAAATGCCATCTGCTTCTAAAAAAATCATGCTATTTCCTCCATCAATCCTTTTTGAAATCCACACTCCAAGTTACATATCTCCAGCACAAATAAAAAACAGAGCCAAAAGGTGCAGCATGGCTCTGGCGCACTGAACCATCAATACATTGACTCACTGACTTGTTAAAGAGGAAATCCACCTTCAGAGCTGCACAAGATTTTATTGTAAGCTTTACTAAATCTCCCAGATGGAAAAGGAACTTTGATTGCAACAATACAAACTTGGCAAGAACATTCCCTAGCAAAAGCCAGGCTTCCTCTTGAAATGGAATGGGGAAAAATTGGACAATCATTCTTTTGTGGACGTATGCACAAAAGAAGGGCAATTAAATGCACACATATCACATGTAATAGAACATATGCACACACGGAGCACAGAACAGTATGGCACAGGACAGGCCCTTTGGCCTAGATGTTGTACTGACCTTTAAACCTACTCCTAGTTCAATCTAACTCTTCCCTCCTTCATAGCCCTCCATTTTTCTTTCACCCATGTGCCTCTCTAAGGGTTTCTTAAATGCCCCTAATGTATCTGCTTCTACCACCACCCCTGGCAGTACGTTCCATGCACCTACCGCTCTCTGTGTTAAAAAAACTTTACTCTGACATTCCTCCTGCAGGATGCTTTCCTCCAATCACCTTAAAAGTATGTCCTGTCATAATTAGCCACTGCCAACCTGGGAAAAAGGCACTGGCTATCCACTCTATCTTAGCCTCTTATCATCTTAAACGACTCTATAAAGTAGTCTCTCATCCTCCTTCACTCCAAAGAAAAAGACCCTAGCTTGCTCAACCTTTCCTCATAAGACATGTTCTCTAATCCAGGCAGCATCTTGGTAAACTCCTTTGCAGCCTCTCTAAAGCTTCTTATATCCTTATTATTTTTGATGAATATGGAGCAAGTACATGACTACGGGTGTACACCTCTTTACTGTTCTGCTCTAAATTTTGCAAGCTGAAGGGGGGAGACAGTTCAGTCTACTGTCCTCTCACCTGCCAACAATGAAATGATAGAAATATAGATAAACAGGAGTAAGTACAGGTCATTCAGCCTTCAAGCAAGCTCAGCCATTCAATATGATCATGGCTGATCAACTACTTCAATATCAAATGCCCACTCTCTCCTCACATTCTTTGAAGCCCTTGTTGTCCAGATCAGGAACACTTACCAAACCAAGAAACAGATAAAGGGTCACTAACGTGAAATATTAACTTGCTTTCTCTCTCCACAGACACTGCCTGATTTGCTGGGCATCATCGGCATTTTCTGTTTTAATTAAGGGAAAAATTACTCCCTCTCAAAATCTTTGTCTGATAATCCTGGTGAAAGATACACGTGGACCTCGGATGAGGACACCACTGTCATCCATCAAAGGAGAAAGACATAAAGTGAAAGGAGGCTACCAGGATTCAAGGTTCTGCTTCCATTTAGAACTCAGAAAGGGAAAAGTTAGAAAAAAAATAATATTGGAGGCTGAGGAAGAAAAAGCACATCAAAAATTTAAAAGGGTTCGGCCTCAAAAGTCTTTTTAAAGAAGAGATGATGTGACAGCTGATCTAGCTGGAGACAAAGGTTTTATATGTTAGCAATTATGTCAATGTTACCATGTGTGGATAGAAACCAGTGTTATTTCCCAGGCTGACAATTTCAATTATTCGGTATAATGGACTGTCTTGTGAGTCTTTGTATAACTTGTCACAAGTCGAGCAGAGACTTTCTCCTGGATGTTGCTCATTAAATGTCAGATAAACCAAGCATCAAACAAAAAAAGAACGTTAGACCTCTTCTTTAATTAATATAAAAAAAAAATTTTGCTTTGTTGTAACCGATTTATGTGTCTGAAATTAACAAAATATCTCTATCCCAGAAGTTTACCTTCAATGTGATCCATATATCTTTGGATAATAAAAGAATCAAAAGACATAAGGTTCTGGTGAGAAAGTTGACTTCAGATACAGGACCTGCTGTTCCTATAGATTGGGAACACTTTCTACTAAATGCTTGGTTTCATTGGTTGGTGTAATTGGACAGCACCAAAATATATTTTCAGAATCAGAACAAGGACTGCAGTATTTACAACCAAAACTTATTATCACATTCAAACAACAGGCAGGAGATGGACTTTGAAATATACTTTGCCTTCATTACCCATATCTCAGAAACAAATAGACTAAGAGTTCCAAACTGCAGCTTTGATCATACGACTCTAACCATGCTTTAGTTCAACAACATTTACTGGGGCCCAGCCCCAATTTGTAATAAACATTCCTTTTCTCTGTACCACAGTGACAAAATGTGCATACTGGCGGTCTTTTCACTCTCTAATGGCATTTCCAATTAGCACCAGCATACAGGTGCTTCTCTCATCCTATTAAGATCAACTAGATTTGAACCCAGGTCCTCCAGGAGAAAGGTGAAAGTCTGTTCCGTTGTATTAATCAGCTGATTATTTTAATAGCGCTGTTGAGCTACTGGTATTATCTCTACTGAAATAGCAAGCAGAAAAAGTAACACACACAAAATGCTGGAGGAACTCAGCAGGTCAGGCAGCATCTATGGAGGAGAATAAAGTCAGGTTTCGGGTTGAGACCCTTCATCAGGACTCATATTCAATGTGGTTATTTAGCTAGCAGTAGGACACATTCCTGCAGATCATTCACTTCCCTTCTGACAGTTCTTTAAGTTAATGAAGATGCCTCTTCAACTCAAATCGATGTACAGCAGCAAAAGCAACCATTAACAGATAAGGACCAGCCCAAAGGATGGGAGAGCTGAAAAAGGCAATAATGAGTGATGAACCCAGAAGAACTCGGCTGATCAAGCAGCACTGATGGAGGGGAAAGGACAGTTAACTTCGTCATCTGATGAAGAGCTTCAATCCAAAATGACTTCCTGACTCGCTGTGTTCCTCCAGCACTTTGTGTATTGCTCCAGCATTTGCAGTTTCCTGTATCTCCAATTATGAGTGACAGCCTAATTTACATCCATCTCACCTCTATTTATTGTTAAGTGACGTTGAAGATGAAGAAAACCAAAATTGTACAAAATGGTTACTAATTTCAGGTCGCAATTTGCCTCGGTTAATATTACTCTCAGGTCATGCCAGCTGTCACATGTTAATCTCACTGCCTCCAAGCCCGCAGAGCTTCCCCAGCACTACTTCAAAAAAGAGCAGCAGTGTTTTCCCTGGTGTTTTGGACAATATTTATTCCCCCAAACAACACCTAAATACAGATTACCTGGTCATTATCACATTGAGAATTTGCTGCACTTGAATTAGCTGCAACGTTTTCTAATTACACTAGCGACCACACTTTGAAAGCACTTAATTGGCTGTGAAGTGCTTTGGGATGAATTGAGGTAAATGCATACAATTCCTTTCTTTTTCAAAGCAATCGAAACTTCGAAAGGATACAAAAAAGTTATAATATTCACAATTCAACACCTAGAATAATTCAACTGCAAAATGTATACATTTCTTCACCTCACAGATTGCTAATCTTATTTCAGGAGCACTCTGCTAAAAAACTTGTACAAAAATACATCTGGAGAATGTGTACTTTTGTTTTAAGCCATAAAAATGAAGTACTATTGACCGGCCAGGGTGACTTAGCACAAAATTCTCTCAGTAGGAATCAGTGCCCAATTTCATCATAAACTGAAAAGTTTATGCTCTCTATTCACAAGACGCACGATCATCTGAAGATTCATACATGAGCACTGCCAAAATTACATATTCTTTTGTGTTAACTGATGATGCTCATGATTAAATAACAAACACAAAACTACATATGTGAAATCTTGAATGAAAATGTAAAATACTGAAAATAGCAGACCAGGTAGCATCTGTAGAGAGATAAAAAGAGTTAACTCTGTAGGGCTATCTCCATTAATTTTGTTGCTCTCTCCACAAATCACCCCTGACCCAATGAATACCTCAGATAGTTGCTGTTTTTATTCAAGTTTCAGAACAAGAAACATTTACACTGTTTTTTCTCCTGAAGTTAGATTACATAAAATATGTGATTCTGAGACAGGCCATGTAGCCTGTATTGCAATTTATTTTTTATTCCAGCACACTTCAAATGCTTCCAAATTTCTTTCCTTCTATTTTTAAATGTTAAGATGATGTCTGCTTCCAACATTAAGTTTAGCAGTGCATTCCACAGTTTAAATCTTAAACACAATCTTATAACTTACTTTTTTTTTGCATTGCTAGATCTACATTTATAAATATAATTCAAATTCCATAAGGAAATATATGGTCTTTATGGAGTGGGAGACTTTCTCAAAGGTATCCTGATCAAATTCTTCTCAAAGGCAGCTTGTAATGATGCAGTCGATTGCTTAATCCAGATTCCTATTTTTTGGAGATAATCTGAACAATTATTGTCACGTTTCTTTGCAATTTTAGACATCTTGGTTAAATGACAACACAATTCACTGAAATTTTGTTATTTGTTCCTCAAGCAACATCTTTGTAAATCTATCCTCTACTCTTTCTATTACTACTGCATCTTTCTTGTAATGTGAGGAATAGATTCCATCTTCTTCACCCTACATTCAGCACCACAATTATGTTCTAATGTGGAATGATTACTTTTTACTCATTTACAAATGATTAGCAAACTAGACATTGGATTTGACCACTTGCAATTATAGTACATAATTGCTGAGTTCACTCTACATATTTCATCTACCAAGGCTTGCATACACTCTAAGCAAACATAATCAAGCAGTTGTCCCAAATTATCTATTTCTGTGCCGTAAAGTCCATGTAATTCTGTTTGACTTGAGAGCACCAAACTTGACTACAAAAATTATAGCTGAAAAATCATTTTCCAGCTACTTAGGCTCTCACCTTGATGCAAAAATGTCATGTTTTTATTTTTAAAAATGTAATTGAGGAAACAAAAAAGACAAAGCGTTGGTTAGTCTGCAACAATAGCATTTCCCCAGTACAATTAGCATCTTCTCTATTAATGTTGGCAGAGAGAGTTAGCTTCTCAGTTGTGTACAGACAGGAAAGATTCAAATGAATTGATCCATACACAAAATGGATCTTGATTTATTATAACCTTCCCTGCCAGATTTTTATGTCAATGTCAAAACAAATGTAGTAAAAAGTCATTTCCAAGACCTTACGCTACAAAAACCAAAGATGTCTTCATAATATATGGAAGAAAAGTTCAGAGATTTCTCACGTTTGATAGTTTAGCAGAAGTTTATGATAATGGAGATGTGCACTTTTAAGATCTTGTATTTCTACATACAATATAACCATATAACAATTACAGCACGGAAACAGGCCATCTCGGCCCTTCTAGTCCACGCCGAAATCTTACTCTCACCTCGTTCCACTGACCTGCACTCAGCCCATAACCCTCCATTCCTTTCCTGTCCATATACCTATCCAATTTTACTTTAAATGACAACATCAAACCTGCCTCTAGCACTTCTAATGGAAGCTCGTTCCACACAGCTACCACTCTCTGAGTAAAGAAGTTCCCCCTCGTGTTACCCCTAAACTTTTGCCCCCTAACTCTCAACTCACGTCCTCTTGTTTGAATCTCCCCAACTCTTAATGGAAAAAGCCTATCTACGTCAACTCTATCTATCCCCCCCATAATTTTAAATACCTCTATCAAGTCCCTCCTCAACCTTCTATGCTCCAAAGAATAAAGACCCAACTTGTTCAACCTTTCTCTGTAACTTAGGTGATGAATCCCAGGCAACATTTTAGTAAATCTTCTCTGTACTCTCTCTATTTTGTTGACATCTTTCCTATAATTCGGTGACCAGAACTGTACACAATACTCCAAATTTGGCCTCACCAATGCCTTGTACAATTTTAACATTACATCCCAACTCCTATACTCAATGCTCTGATTTATAAAGGCCAGCATACCAAAAGCTTTCTTCACCACTCTATCTACATGAAATTCTACCTTCAGGGAACTATGCACCATTATTCCTAGATCCCTCTGTTCTACTGCATTCTTCCATGCCCTACCATTTACCATGTATGTCCTAATTTGATTAGTCCTACCAAAATGTAGCACCTCACACTTATCAGCATTAAACTCCATCTGCCATCTTTCAGCCCACTCTTCTAACTGGCCTAAATCTCTCTGCAAGCTTTGAAAACCTACTTCATTATCCACAATTCCACCTATCTTAGTATCGTCTGCATACTTACTAATCCAATTTACCACCCAATCATCCAGATCATTAATGTATATGACAAACAACAATGGATCCAGTACAGATCCCTGAGGCACACCACTAGTCACCAGCCTCCAACCTGACAAACAGTTATCCACCACTACTCTCTGGCATCTCCCATCCAGCCACTGTTGAATCCATTTTACTACTTCAATATTAATAGCTAATGATTGAACCTTCCTAACTAACCTTCCATGTGGAACCTTGTCAAAGGCCTTACTGAAGTCCATATAGACAACATCCACCGCTTTACCCTCGTCAACTTTCCTAGTAACCTCTTCAAAAAATTCAATAATATTTTTCAAACATGACCTTCCACGCACAAATCCATGTTGACCGTTCCTAATCAGACCCTGTCTATCCAGATAATTAGATATACCATCTCTAAGAATACTTTCCATTAACTCACTCACCACTGATGTCAAACCTACAGGCCCATAATTGCTAGGTTTACTCTTAGAACCCTTTTTAAACAATGGAACAACATGAGCAATACGCCGATCCTCTGGCACTATCCCTGTTTCTAATGACATTTGAAATATTTCTGTCAGAGCCCCTGCTATTTCTATACTTAACTTCTCTCAAGGCCCTAGGGAATATCCTGTCAGGACCCGGAGATTTATCTACTTTTATATTCGTTAAAAGCACCAATACTTCCTCTTCTTTAATCATCATAGTTTCCATAACTTCCCTACCTGTTTCCCTTACCTTACACAATTCAATATCCTTCTCCTTAGTGAATACCGAAGAAAAGAAATTGTTCAAAATCTCCCCCATCTCTTTTGGCTCCACACATAGTTGTCCACTCTGATTCTCTAAGGGACCAATTTTATCCCTCACTATCCTTTTGCTATTAATATAACTGTAGAAACCCTTTGGATTTATTTTCACCTTACCTGCCAAAGCAGCCTTGTATCTTCTTTTAGCTTTTCTAATTTCTTTTTTAAGATTCTTTTTACATTCTTTATATTCCTCAAGCACCTCATTTACTCCATGGTGCCTATATTTATTGTAGATATCTCTCTTTTCCCGAACCAAGTTTCCAATATCCCTTGAAAACCGTGGCTCTCTCAAACTTTTAACCTTTCCTTTCAACCTAACAGGAACATAAAGATTCTGTACCCTCAAGATTTCACTTTTAAATGACCTCCATATAAACTATTTAAATTGGATGAGATTATTATTTCAAGTCATCTTGTAATTAAGAATGTTCAAATCTCTTGAGTTTTGAGTCTTCTGAAATCGGGATACATAACATTTGCAGATTGTGTCCAGGCAGCAGTTTTACTGAATACAAAGCCACATAAGCAATAGATACTTTGTAGTGTCAAAGCTGCAGAGTTAAAACACAGTAAGTTCCTTATATTGGTATCATAAGTAGAAAATATTACACTTGCGATGTTTAGATTGAATACAGTGAAAAAGTTTTGCAGGATTTTTTAAGTTAACAACTATGCTGCTTAGTCAACCCCACTGACAAACAATGATGTTATTCTTTGCTTCTGATACTGCAACAATGATTGAATTTGATTGAAAACTAGTACCAATGAAAAACTACAATTACTTCTGTTATCTCCCAGCTCAATAGACATCGGAGCCGATATACCTGTCAAGTTTTGCTTCGAATGTGCACAGCTAAATTATGCATAATTTTTCAAATTTGATACCTTGTGTATAGAATTTCAAATGTTTTGATCTGCTATTGTGCAATCTGTTTGTACTTACAGATATTCACTGAATTTTTTTTAAAAAAACAAAGATTTTGAATTCTGGAAGTACAAAAGAGTAGACAGAAGAAATGCGAATTAAATTAAATGTACTGACAGTTGTCCGTTAAATACTCAATATATAAGAACCTGATCAGCTCTCCATCCTACCCATTGATCTAAGCAAAGATCGGATTGGCTCAATTAATTTTATTCAGATGATGCCATTATTTTAAAATACGAAACGCAAACGCCTGTTACTGTTAATAACACATGGCACAGATTACTTCATGATGTGTTCAAATGTAATCTAATAAATAAGTATAATTATTTTCATAATCATTATGCCATTCAAATAACTTATAATTACAAATGTTTGTAGATCATAACATTAGGAGACATTAGATATTATGAACATTATAAACAATATTATGCACATGGTTTGATATGGTCATCTGTGATATGCAGCCAATTACATAACATTTCTATGCCCAGTAGTTTTCAAATTAACTTTAAAGGCTAAATACTGTATATCATCAATATTCAGGAACAACCAAATTCAGGAACTATTCCATAGTTTAAAACACAACACTTCATCTAATTCAAAGTTCAAAATTCAAGGTAATTTCATTATCAAACTATATATACAATAGTCACCATATATGTACTTTGCTGTGACTTAATCAGGGAGGTAGCATTAGGTTTACTTAAAGACACATAGCTTGTTCAGAAGGAAGGTTCATCTCAAGAGATCCATGTTCTAAAATACCTTGCCAAGAGGTAAAGGGAATAGTTGCTTCCATGACAGAACTGCAAAAAAGACCAAGTCTTCATTTTTATGACTTTTCTTAACACGTCATACAGGATGTGGATAAAACATAAAGACAGAAAAATTGGTGAAGATTTGGGAGCTCTATTACTCCCTGTTTATAACAATTTGTACATAAATTAGTCAAATTTTGCGCACCTTGATATATCCAACAAAGAGTTCATTTTACATTTACACTTTTCTGGAGCTGCAATGTAGTGTATCTTTCATGGTTACATTGAAAAAAAAAGGAACATAATGAAGTAAATTGTCATTATGTTACAACGATAAAATTTTACATCATGGCTCTGCTCTGGGCTGACCTAATCAGATATTATAGATAACTTGAAGCAAGGAACACATGCAAAGTTGAATAATTTACTTTATTCATTCATTCATTCATGTAATATAGATGTCATTGATGAGGTCAGCAGTTATTGTCCATCTCTTAATGGCCTCTAAACTAAAGAGATCATTTAGAGTCAAGTCACCCTTAGGCCAGACAGGGAAAGATTAGCAGATTTTCTTCCTGTAAACCAGCATTAGTAAACCAGTTGAGCTTCTAAAAATGAAATGCTTGCTGTTATTGAGGCTAGCTTTAATTTCGGGCTTATATAATTATTAAATTTCAAGGCATCAAATGGAACGGTGAGATTCCGTGTCTGCTGTGTTCCTGTATCCGGGCATTTAACTGAGTACAAGGAACAGCAAGATGTTAAACCAGAAGAAAGTAAAATAAAAATAGAGAAATTAGAACACACAAGACAATTAATGCAGAAGCTGAGAAGATGAATGGTTAAGAAAGAAGTGTGTGAGTTCAAATAAAACAATTATAGGGCAATCTCTGGTAGGATCCAAATCTAAAAGTAAACTATGAGCGATCAGAAGGATGAGCCAAAACACTAAACATTCACAGATATACTACAACCACTTACCTGGGACTGTCATGAAATCAAGCCATTCAAATGTATTTCTCATATGAGCA
Source organism: Mobula hypostoma (assembly GCF_963921235.1). Classification (NCBI taxonomy): domain Eukaryota; kingdom Metazoa; phylum Chordata; class Chondrichthyes; order Myliobatiformes; family Myliobatidae; genus Mobula; species Mobula hypostoma. Next base: position 38,888,978 of record NC_086128.1, read on the forward strand.
AACTTATTTATTATTATCCCAATGTTTGGAATATCCTTACCATTTAAGCTTGGGTGTTTTACAAGATTAATACCGCAAAATCATGAAAACCTGAAACAAAAAGATACAAATTCCTGTTTCTAGGAATTGTTAAAACCAGTAATGGAGACAAACTAACTTTTTATTTGAGAAAAGTGTGTTTGAATCGAGAAATAATATATGATGTTAAAGCATTGCCTGAAATTTCATCCTAACACGGATTTTGGAAAACCTCCGTTCAAAATCGGAAAAATCTTTAGGAATTATTTTTTTTCAGAAAGACTTATTTGAGGTCATAGATATTTACATTCTCTTGAAATCAAGTGTTCAAAGTTCAGAGTAAATTATCGAAGTACATATATGTCACCATATACAACCCTGAGATTTGTTTTCTTGTGGGCATACACAGTAAATCCATAATTGAATAATAACCATAATAGAATCAATGAAAGACTGCACCAACTTGGACATTCAACAAGTATGCAAAAGACACAAATCGTGCAAATACAAAAATAAAGAAATAATAATAATAATAATAATAAATAATAGTGACAATAATGATGTAAAGATTCAGTGATACTGGATGAGGCGAAGGCTCTCGGACCGAAATGTCAACTTTTATTTCTCTTCATAGATGCTGCCTGACCTGCAGAGTTCCTCCAGTATCTTATGTGTTTTATACTGGATGAGAAATGTGATTGTGTTGCAATGCTGCTAATGGTCTGGCATTTTTCATTTAAGTTAGAAATGTAGTCTCTGCTGGGTTCCATCAAATACCAAATTGTAATGTCAAGTTGCACGCCAGTGACAAACTGAGTAAACAGGTCCTTTATATGTTCTGTGTACTAATGCACCTTTCTTCCTGATACACCACAGTATAAATTATTTATTTGTAAAGTACAATGAAATAAATAGAAACTGCACCATCACAACAAGATTTGCCCTGAAGTAATATTGTTTTTCCTCCTTTATTCAAGCCAGTGCTGGAATTTATAACAGGCTGTACAACACATACCTGTAGTGATAAAAATAGAGATTACTGCTGAGATTTAGGTTGCCAGTGTTGTAAACTGAATAAATTATTAATACTATGCTTATAAAATTCATTTATAAAGTACCAGATTTCATAAATGGATCAACCAATGTGGTCATCTTGTTTTAATTTTAGGTTTAATTGCTGCAACAAATACCATCCGTGACTCTTAAAACATAAATTAAACTTTGAAAATCCAAAACATATGCACATTCTATTGAAGAGTTTTGGGAATAGTTTATACACTGATGTGAACTGGACAACAAGCAATATTGAATAGTGACCATACAAGGGAGAATTCCAGTATTGCAACCTAAACAATAGTTTCACCGTTGATGTCAAAAACCGTGTCAAAAAGCAAAGCGTCAATTCTTTAACCCCAATGCAATAACCCCGTGAATAATAAATTCAGAATGGTTGAGTTAAACATCTTGCATACGTATACTCACTTGATTAAGATTTGCAGTTTCGGCATAAGACTACTTAAGAATGATGCTACTTAGGAACTATACTACGATTTTCAAAGTATTTTAAACATCGAAATCCCCTTTCCGGGAATTCCCCCCTCCCCCATTTAATTCCCAGCACTGCGAAAGATAATTAAGGTGCAACATGTATCCTAGCTAGGTACATAGATCTGAAGACGATCAAAAATAGGTGAGCGGCTTAAGACAGCAAAGATATAAGGCATGACCGCACTGTTATTCCTTCTGATACAACCTCATTACAGGCAACAGCTTCACTCTGCAAGCCATATTCTGTTCGGTTTTAGGGGCTGCTCAGTGCCCGTTACACGACCCCCTTTAGAATCACACCGACAACTGGTTGGAACGGGATTCGTTCCATTTACACCAGTACAAGTACCAGTACATGGTCGGGTCAATGTAACCTGTAGAGGAACAATTGCTCTTTCAGCAGGATGAAAATTTGGGCATAAAATTTTCAGTACAATCTATTTTTTTGAAGGAATGCAGCTTCAGATTGTGTTTGTTAAATTGACACAAATTTTTAAATGAAATTCAATGTTCTGTAGGAAGGATTGGGGATGGAGCTAAATTATTTGTATTCGATTATCTGGAGACTACCTGCGACCCTAACTTTTTTGCAGAAGTTTCGTTTAAATGAAAATGCGCAGAGGACAGACGAGGAAACAAGTACATCTTTCACCTCGGCGCTGAAGTTTGCTCTTTCGTCTCGTCACTTGAGATTTACTCATCAACAGAGGAAAGGTGACAACTTTGATGTTCTGTGTAATTTGAGACGTTGCATTTCGTTGCTGTCGTAGTGCAACAAATACAACCTTAAAATAAATACAATTTAGCTTTGAGTTAGTTGCAAGCGGGATATTTGAGAATGAAACTTCAATTGAGAGAAAATGTTTTAAAATGTATTTGAATACAGTGCGACTGGACATTTGTTAATGGGTGTTTAATTTCACTGAATAATGGTGTTTCGGTGCTACACTCACCTAACACGTCGCGTTTCCTTTTCGTTGGTTTCTTGTCGAGTTCGGAAGCAGCGATGCCCCGCTGGCTGGAGTAATCCCCAGTCGCGGCACATAGCGCCGGCTCCGAGCCACCGGTTTCGAAATTCGCGGAGCTGGCTGACAAGCATGAGGTTTGTCTGTCTCTGGCCGCCGTCGGCAGCGGAGGGGGAATGTGCCACTCGGTGCGGTGGAAGCGGCCCGGGTGATGTTCCACGTAAACCCTTTCTTCTCCGGGGAAACTGTGCGTCGCCGACACCAGGCAAGGAGAAGGGAAATCTGGATAAGCGGTGAAGTCCGCGACTTCGGACTTTTTGTATAAAGAGAAAGGAGAAGGATAGTGGTGGAGGCCGGGAACCCCCGCCCCGGAATGTGGATTTCGCATGCAGCTCCACACGGCGGCCCCGGAATGCGAATTGCGCATGCAGCTGCTTGTCGTCTGATCCATTGAAAGACTCGAAGGTGCTGTCTGCACTCAAACAAAGTTTAAAATCCTAGATCTTTGCAAATGGCACCGTTCTTTGTCACTTCAAGTCTTCAGATATAATTTGCAATGCTCTGATTCTTTGTAAACTTTTTTCCTCCAATAAATAAATAAATGCTCACATGCTTTAAGTCAATGAGGCTGCCTCCCTCTGAACGCTTGGTGGGAAAAGTGACAAGCTTATAGTGTGTAATGTGAGAGGGGCGGGGTTGGCCACCACATGTTGGATTACTCCAACCAAGCAAAGAATTGCTGCGATTAATCACCAGCATTACTGTATACGCAGAAATTTTATATGCACAAGCTTAATGGCTTTTTTTCAGACCAAGGATATCATAGACGTTTTAAAACCGGTCAGCATTGTTCCCCACATGTTCGAGGATTAAAAAATAAACACACACTGGACACTTGCGGCGTAATCTATTCATATATCTCAAGAATTCTTTTCGTCTACAGCGATCACCATCCTGAGTTGCAAACTCTCACACCACACATTTTAGAACATTCTTCAAGGTGCTTAAGCCAAGAAACAAGTTCTAAATGTGAATAAAGTCTGAGGAGGGTGGGTGGGAAAGGTGAATGTTATTCCAATTGCTGAACGTGATCTTATGCTCCAACCCAGAATAAAGGTTCAAATTATGTCACTGACGTTCGAATAGTTTTTTAGTAGGTTTACCAAGAGTTGTGTAATCTACAGCGTCTTTTTATTCGTTTTAAGGATATGCCTATGTAATCAGATTCAGGTGTAATATCACTTGCATATGTACTAAAACTTGTTGTATTGCAGCAGCAGTACATAATAAAAAATATAAATTACAATAAGTAATAGATAATAAGCAATAGATAATTAAGTAGTGCAACAAGAGAGAAAAGATAATCAGGTAGTGTTCATGGGTTAATTGTCCAATCAGAAATCTGATGAAAGAGGGGAAGAAGCTGTTCCTGAAACGCTGAGTGTGTAGGAATTTAATCAAAGAGCAGTTAACAGCGGCAACTTCTGTTTTGTTAGTACTATATCTCTTCTATGGCAGTCCATAGGAACTTAATCAGAAACAAAAATAATTAGATGTAATATTAGCTACCAGTCATTAGGGTGGAATAGCTTAATAAGCAAAGCTTTTCAGAAGAAGAAAATCAGATATTGTGGAATATGGTAATAGACCAGAATTGGCAGGATCTTTTAAGGGTGTATGGCTGGAATTTGTAAATGGGGAAAGAGTGAGTAATGAGATCATGGAGGGACTTGAAAACAAGAATGAGCATTTTAAAATCAAGCCGCTGTGGGTGTGGGTAAATGGGCCTCAGATAAGTCAGAAAATGGGCAATAGAGTTTTTCTCATGAATGAGAGAGGGATTAAACACACCTAGAAATTCATCCCTACTTGGCAGCTCTAATGGAACTGGATTCCAGAAGCAAAGGATACTATGCTATTGCCATTATAAAATGTGCTTGTTTCTGCTGACTACAAATGGTTATATGTGATTTACTTATAGATATTTCACAAACATAAAAATAGAAATCTGATGAAGTTCATTTCAAAGACATTATTTCATGCAGTGATTGGTAGTATTTTTGTTGATCATAATAAAAAATGGACTAAGACAGTTGTTTCAGTGCGCATTACACAACAATTTACAATTTTAACAAGCCAAATGCTATGATTTTACCATGTTTTTTGCAGGATGCTGGTACAGATTTTAGCTGGATTTTAAAGAAAGATAATTGCACGTTTCATACTTGTCACGGACAAAAGAAACAATAAAATGTACAGGGTGAAAAATAAACATGTAATCCATGGTTTAATATTAATTAATGAAAGGCATGTTGAAAAATTCTTCATGGGTACAGTACAATGGAAATGAATGTATTGGTTGGTGAAGCTGTGTGTGATTCAACCAATACATTTATTTCTGTTGTACTGTATCCATGAAGAATTTTTCAACATGCATTTCATTAATTAATCAGACGTTATGGAAGAGTGATATAATAGCATCAAAAACACCTTTCTGCCACTCGATTTGGGATCTCAGTTTGTTAAAAATAACCCAAAGCAGTACAGAACCTTGCAGAGAAATAAAAAAAAAGTTATCGATTCTTGGGACAATGCTACTCTAATTGCCTTATTCCTGCTAGACTGAAAGTGGAAGTTGATAGGTTCTTGATTAATAAAGGCATCAAAGGTTATGGGGGAAGGCAGGAGAATGGAGTTGAGAGGGAAAATAAATCGTGCTATGTCTTATGGTCTTATGATCGTATTGATGGAAAACAGCAGAAATGCTGACCATTCTACTGATAATGATGACCAAAGATAAGATTTTTATTTCAAATCCTAATAAATTTATCATTATAAGTATAACAGTAATAATCAAGACCTATTGTTCTTCTCAGAATGATACCGGCCATCTAGTATGTAATCCTGTGCCTGCGTCATTGTTGCTATGCTCCAAATTCCCAGTGTTTGTCTTCTGTTGTTACATGCATAACACAGGAGAGATTAAATCAGTTTACTATCATGCTGGTTGCTGTTCTTGAGTAGGGCCAAGTGCTGCAGGAGCAAGATATTAAAGTGCAGTTCATTAATGTGATAGTTTGGGTGGGAAGGGTAAGAATTAGTTTGCAACATTTGTCTTCAGAGATGCACAGAAATGCAAGCTGCATCATGGCTATACCACTGTTGAGACCATGTTGTGTGATGCCTCATATGTCACTATGTGGATTAAATAAAGACACAGAGGCATTACCAGTTGAACTATCACTGTTCCTGCAATATTGACAGCTGAGTATATTTTCCTAAAGAACAATTCCAGAGAATGGGGGCTGAGGTATAATGACACTACTGTAAAACCTAAACAAAATGTACATTTCTATAGATGTTGATTGTGGTCAGGGGGATCACTGCATTTCACTTCTGTTATATGTAATAAATAATTTGGGACCAATTGTGCAGAACCACCCCTTTAAATCAGAGGCTAGGTATTTTATAAAAATCCCTTCAAAATGAGGCCAACAAAAATGAGATTAACACTTCTGGGCATAATATACTGAACTGAAAATCTTTATATATATATTTATATATACATACATACATATATTATATATACATACAACACACACACACACACACACACACACACACACATATATACATATATACACACACACATCCATGTAGATACCACCCAAAATGTTGTACAATCATTGAATACCACATTTCGCACAGAAAATTAGTCATGCTGTGTGATAAGATTTATTTTGAACTATGTGGATCTCAAAATATTAAACAAAAAATGGTTTCCACGGGCTTTTGCATCATGTCAGAGTTATTGCATATAAATCAACTTATCATGCTTGCAATGCCCAAATAAATTAGGACTCCTACTCTTAAACTAATAAAAGATAAATTAGCTCTTTAAGTGGGAACTCCTTACCATCACTGACAATGATACTGAAGAAGCAAAATAGATTCTGGAAACTTCTTCTCGGTAGAAGTGCAAAGGAACATAATAAGTGTAAATATACGAAGTCTAAAATGAAACAGCAGGTACTGGAAATATGCAGTTAGTTGGCATGGAAGCAGAACGCAACGTTATTTTTCAGAGAAGTGTAACATTGCAGGTGGCGGTCAGAACTTTTGTTTTAAGGCAGGGCAAAAGAGTTTCTGTGCGGGGATGACTGAAACAAAGAAGTCTACTTCAGTCAATTCCACACCGCCGAACTCCTGCCTCTCTCCCTTCAGATCTGGCAAAATAACTCCAACCTGAAACTTTCACCGAAACGTCTGACTTTCCAGATGTGGACATTTCTGCTATAGTTTTCCTGCACTCTGCTTTGCTTTTATTTTTAACATGACTTGAACTCTAACAGGTTGCATAAATAAATTCTGTTTATAATAAAATCTCGATAAAAAAGTGTTATTTCCCAAACAGCTCAATAAGCTCTCAGTCCCACATGTGTAGCGAAAAAGAGAAAAGAATGGTATTGAAATAAGTCTTGGGGCTGATAATGTGGCATTTCTTCTATGGAAAGATCAAGTTACAGAATTCAAACTGATCTCAGCTGTTTGTGACTGTAAATGATTGCAGTGTAGGAGTGCGGGTTTCTGGAACTGACTCACGGAGATTCTGACTAAATGAAGAAAGAATTATTCCAAGTGGCATTTTCTTTTCCATTAAAATATCTCGACTACCTTGCAGACAAAAAAAAAGGCCTGAGAATTTATAATGGAGCCTTTTTTGTGCTTCACCTTTTGCCGACTTTCTTCGTAATATAGGATACTTTAGTTTTACCATTTCATATAAAACGTAAAATTATTCGTAAATGTTATGTATTTTTTATTATTCCAGTACCCGATGACATATTTATCCCCGTTTGTTAGCTGATGAAGTGAAATATTTGATCTTGAATCACCAGCGATAAAACCTCTAAGTATCACGTTTACTTATTATGACAGCGCTGCTGGCGAAAACCTAAACTGCTACTTTAGCCTTTCTTTATAAACTGGCTTGCTTTGACTGACACAGCCGTGTTCATTGAAGTGAAGCTGATTTTTCAGATTATGCTGAACTGGATTTGTGCAACCTTCCTCGCATTTCTCCAGCTCTGTTTTAGAACGTGAGAGACCCCTCCTTCCATCTTCGCGGTGTTAATATGATGGAGAGCGTGCGTATTTTCAAAGCTGTAAAGGAAATTCATTATTTATGGGCTAAAAAGTGAATGAGAGTAGATTCTAACCTAAGGCCCATTTCCTAGAATATATAAATACACTAGGAGAAACCATATGGAAAGTACATTAATAAAACAAAAAATTAAACGATGAAGTATTGCCGATAATTTCACAATGAATTTAAAAGGCGGCGCAAAAATGTGAGCATTTGTTTACATTTCTAGAGAAGCAGAGGTATTAAAACAACAGGTCGCATATCGCATTTCCAATTTTTTTTTAGCAAAAATTGGCACATTTTAATTGAGAAAAGATACTTTAAAACCGTTGCTGCACACTATTCAGAGCTAGAATTCATTGTGACGGTTGTGTCATCAAACGGTATGTGTCAGGGAAAACTTGGACGCTTTAAATGTATTTGTACACCAGCATCTGAAGCTCCAGAACTTTGTAATAACGTTATGCATGTAATAAAAAAAAGTGAACAGCAGTAGAAAGCAGAAAATTTCCAAAGCCTTTGGCATGTGGACTTCCTCGAGGGAGACGGGAAGCATTGACGAAAGACAGCTGAAGCCGTTGCATATACATCTCGCATATTGTCCGCAACTCTGTAGGGTATTATAATTATAAATGCAAGATTAGAAACTTTATAGATGATGATATCCAGGACCATTTGATTTCGTCGTAAGCCAGTTTGCCTTAAATCCTTCACTAGCTGTTTCTTTTGTTTTGTCAAATAAATGGCAGGGGGAAACTTAGTTCAAATAAACATTGATAAGTAAATGCATGTTACATCTGAGCTGCGTGGGCACATATGATGCTCCTTTCATGAGTGTTGGGTCTCACGCGTAGGTACAACTAATTTTCGACAATGACTGCTTTTCGGTTGTATTAAAATCTCAGGTTGAATTTCACCTTGAATTATACTGTCGCATTTTGGATTTATATTAGTCGCCACTCTCCATTTTCAGAGACTGTGCTGCTGATCAGCCTTCTGTCTTTACATAGTGGGATACCTGAAACCTTCGTGATCATACGAATTAAAATAGTGATGTGTTGTAGCCGGGACCTGCGAGCTGAAGCCCAACCACGCGCAGAATCATTATCAGGTTTTTATCATTGACATTTGTCGTGTAATTCGTTGTTTTGTGGCAGCACCCCTGCCCTCTGCTGCACATTGCCTGGTGGTGGAAGGGGCCGCGGAGTTCAGTTTGACACCATTCGGGAGAGGCAGATCTGTTTTTTCACGTTTCACAAGTCTGCTTTCTGTCAGCTGGCTCCTGCGAAGTCTAACCTTCCTTAAATGCAGAATTGAATGAACTTGCAAATTTCTTCTAATTAGTTTATTGTGTGCAATCAATTAAACAAGGCCAGAGCCATTGAACCCTACAGAACGGTGTTTCGTCTACTGTGTGCTCGCTAACCTTTTTGTCCATCCGCACAAAATCTCATCTGCCCACTCCTGATGAAGAGTCTCGGCCTGGAACTTCGACTGTTTATTACTCTCCATAGATGCTGAGTTCCTCAGCCACGCTAGCGTAGCGATTAGAATGACGCGATTACAGCTCGGGACGTCGGAATTCGGCGCCGTCTGTAAGGAGTTTGTACGTTCTCACCGTGACCGTGTGCAGTTCCTCCGGGAGCTCCGGTTTCCTCCCACAGTCCAAAGACATACTGTTTAGTAGGTTAATTGGTAAGTTGTCCTGTGATTAGGCTAGTGTTAAATAGGTGGGTTGCTGGGCAGTGTGGTTAGTTAGGCCATAAGAGCCTGCTGTAAAGAAATAAATCAATAGATAAATGAATGAATGAATGAATAAATACATAAATAAAATTTCCAGCAGCTTCAGAATCTCTTATGTTTATTATATTATTGCCATATTCTTCTATACTTTTCCCGTTTAAGGGTCTGTTTAAAAGCTTTTAAAATGTACTAATTGTGTCTGTTTCCACCACCTCCTGTGGCAGTGCATTCCAGATATCAGCCACGGTCTGTGTAAAGCAAACTAATCCCTAAGATCCCATTTTAAACTCATTCATCTCGTTTTAAACCTGTGCCCTTTAATCAAAATTAAAGTAGGCAATATTCCCTGTTGAGTCAGCAGTGTGCTGTGCATGGATGAAAAGCAACTTTGGAAGCTTCAAATGTTTGATTATGCTTCGAGCTGTAGGAAGTTGCAAACTGAGAACACTCACTCCCTGTGCATCTACAGTCCATGACATCAGATATATTATGGACTCTAGGAGTTACTAATCAAAAGCTGATTCCCTGCAGAGTTAATTTTTTATTGCAATAACATTCACTGTTAGTGGCACATGAAATGGATGATTGTGGGTTTGGTTTGCAACAGTGTATAAATTGGAATTGGGGTGCAGGGGGCTCTGGATAGAGGTAGTACCTTCGATGCCTGGCAGCTGCACTCTACCTAGTAGGGTGGACAGGCATCACTGGTCCTCACCCCTCTCCTAAATCTCTCACACCTGCCTCCAAGTGGCACAGCCCGGTACACTGCTTTAGCTGGTGGGCTAAACGATGTGAAGGGGTAATGTTAACATGGCACCACTGGGCAAAGGACCTTGTCGACAAAGTCACCAGCCAGGGCGGATGAGTTCCCCAAAGAACTACAATGGCCACGTGTTCGAGACCAGGGCGAGCCACCGAGTTGGAGGACATTGGCTGAGGTCTGGCCTGGAGTGGGATAGGCACCACCAGGTCTCACTATCCCAAGACACGTTAAAGCACTCCCTATGACCCATAGGCGGGCTGCGGGATCGGAACCGATCCAATAAATTGGAATTGCCTGTCACCAAAACATTATGGTTATAGCTCTTCCCTTGTACTACCTCAATGTACTGATGCAAGGAATTGATCTGTATGGATGGCATACAAAAGAAAGTCCTTCACTGTACCTCGGTAGATGTGACAATAATAAACTAATGGACCATCTGATTTTCTCTCCAATAGGTTGGAATGATCAGTAGTAGGTGGAAAATATAAACTTAATAAATCTTCAGCATATGCTCTTGAGAACATTATCCTTTGTGTTCAGTCTAACTTGCTTTGATTTACTTATTATTATTGGCTGATAATACCAATACAGTTTACAATATTATATAAGACTCACTTGCTTTTAATAATAAATCATGCACAATACATGTTTATTTCCGGTAAGTGAGAGATGGTTAATTATATGTTAAAACTTTGGAAGAGAAAGGTGAAGGAGCATAAGCACAACATGGATCAGTTAGGCTACATGACCTGTTTCTATGGTGTGAATTCACTATAATCCTATGAAATGTTGCTTGGACATTCAGTGATGCATGCATCTGGACAGGGCAGTGATAAAGCAGCTGAGTTTACATGAGGTGGTTCGATTCTGGCCTCAAATTTTCATAGAAGATGCGATTAAGGGTCTCCATTGCTCAGAGTTAACCATGGATATTGTGTCCTAGCTGTCTAGACACACAAGCATGGGCAGTGCGATATGGAGAGCAAGCTGTTGCCCACGTAGCAAGCTCCCCCTCTTCACGCATCTGATGAACCCAAAGGAACGGCAGAAACCAATACAGTTTGATACCAGTGGTGTTGCAGGAGTTGCCAGTCAACATTGAACTCAATGTGGGACTGCCTTAGGGACTCCAACCCTGGATTTTTTCCCTTGGGGTTTACTCCCGAAGCCTTCCCCATGAGTGGGTATAGCTGCAAGACAGCGGAAGTTTGAGATCAGAGTTTTCCTTCTCTTAGATGAATTGCCAACCACGGCTAATGAGCTCCATCTGCCCAAAACAGAAGATGTGAAGTCTAACACAAAATAATCTGCAGATGCTGGAGTCAAAGCAACACTCACAACACGCTGGAGGAACTCAGCATGTCGGGCAGCATCCGTGGAAAAGATCGGTCGGCGTTTCGGGCCGGAACCCTTCCTGACGCAGTCCTGACGAAGGATTCTGGCCTGAAACGTCGACCGATCTTTTCCACGGATGCTGCCCGACCTGCTGAGTTCCTCCAGCGTGTTGTGAGATGTGCGGTCTTTCATTAAATACTAAGACATAGATTAAGGTTTCAGCAGAAGGTAACGTGAAAGTGCAGTAGAGATGTGTGTTCGTGTACAGGGGTCTTAGTGATTGTAAGGATGTGGAATCAGTAGTTCAGTTTCAAATAACCCGTGAAAGTTGCCAAGAGCATTGCTCAGCCTCAGCCTGAAGGTCAGGACAGGGCTGGCACTGATGTCTGGACAACGCAGTTTGTGGTGCGATCTGAAGACAAAGTTCCAGTCTAGCCTGTACTTAAATGGTTGCTCAATGTCAAGTGACACAATGGTAAGGATGAGTTGTTAGCCATCTGTGTACACCAGAATTGGGGATCTGTTCAGATGAAGCTGTCAGGATATGGACATGGATGAGAAATAGGAGAGTGCACTGAGTAGCAGGAGCTAGTTTTCCAGAAGATTGTCTTGCTAAGGAATGAATGCAAGAGGGAGGAGATGAGGTTGAGTCCCTAAACAGCCACATAGTATGGAAGAGGATTGTGTCAAAGACTGCACAAAGGCTGAGCAGGGTAAAGAGTGATGGCTCACCAAAGCCACAGTCATGTGCAGTGCAATTCATGGTATGATGAGGATGACCTTAACGCTATGACTGTGGTGGAAACATAATTCAAACAGTTCATAGAGCTTGAGGTTAAATAAGCACAGATTTGGGGGCAACAACTTTTTCCAGATTTAATCTTAGCTCAGATGTCCTCAGTGAAAAAATAATCACACTCTCCTCCACTAGGGATAGTTACACTTAAGAAATAAATCACTTAGGTACGATTTCAGTACCATGAAATGTAATCTAACATAGCATGAGTCACAATTTTCAGAAGAGTAGTAGTCGAGAAACTCAACATGAATGAAGCACAATCATTTTCATTTTGTATATTTTGCTTTCTGATAGAATATACATTCATATGTAGGAAGATGTAGAGCAACTGCAGTACCAAGAAGCTATTTAGTGCTTTACTATGCATACTAGTAACTAGTCGCTAATACCACAAATACTGGAACAGTTTAGTATGGAAACTGGACTCCTGACCATTATCCTACCATAGAGAATGAAAGCAATGCAAAAAGATTTTCTTCTAAGGTAACAGCAGTATTAGAAAAAAACCTTTTGTCATGATAAATCCTATTAAAATCAATCAAAGAAACATTTTGAATATTTATACAGAAGAGTTCGCCACATGGAGATTTTCAATTTATGTTATAGAACAAATCTCAGACAAACACTGGTTTCCTGCACTTAGGCATCAAAAGGTTCAACTCACTGGGTGGCTATTAACATCTGAACATGAACTATCATTTTATTTCCTACAAGTCATCTGACATATATTTCTTGACATACTGTACATTTAGAACAATCTGAACATATTCAACCATACATACCATCTGTTGTTCTAAAGCAATTCTTTTGCTAATGGACTTGTCTGTTGGCTTCAAAACATCACCTATTGTCCCAAAAGGCAAAGTTAGGTAGCCCTCAGCTTCCTACATGAACTCATATGATATTCATAGGGAATTGACCTAAGTGACTTGTCAGAAAAGACATTTATCACAGTACTAACATGCTATATATAGACATCTTAATAATTCTTAAGATAATATTTCAAAGTTCCAAGCCTAGAAAATGCACTAAATATAAAATTCAGGCAATACATAAGTATTATGTTCCATTGCGGGGCAATTTGAATTTGACAAGTAAATGGCTCTTCCTTCGTTATGGTATGTTTTCAAAGATCGTGAAATGTATCTAGCTTAGCAGTGATTGTGATCAATACCCTGTGTTAACTGACCAACTTAAAATTAGCACTACAGAGAATACAGTAGCCAGTACAGTAGTAATTAGGTTCCATATCTCACAATTCTAACATTGACTTTTCTCTCTCTCTTCATCCTTTTCTCCAAATGGATCATGTGCAGTTAATAAGCTTTCACCAGCTGACACCACTACCAATTTTTCACAGTATCTTGTGCTCTCCGACCTATTACAGATCCTTTCTTCTCTTTATACCTTCCATCTCTCTGTAATTAAGACCCTGGCATGTTTTCTGATTTTCCTAGTCTCGATGAAAGATTATTGCCTGAAATATTGGCTCCACTTCTTACTCCACAGATGCTGCTTAACCTGCTGAGAATTTCCAAAGTTTTTGGTTCTTATTCCTAATCTCTAAATTAGCTGACTTGATTAAGTTGGCAGCGGTTCCAACACATTGCAGTTTGAGAGAAACAATCTTAGGTTTCAGCAATGAACAGTGAACAAATAGATTGAATGAAATCTTTTTTTTGAATAAACCACTCAATCAAGAACAGCAGGACTCTACTTGTCAATTACCAGTAGCTCATTTTTATGAAGCATATCATGAGAGGTGACCTGCATTAAAACATAATACATCAAAGATCAAACATTTCTCAAGTAATGGATTAATCTGTGTATTTAGAGGAATGAAGGTTAAAGAAGTTTCCATCTCTGTTTTATTGTTCACTAGATATCTTAAATCTGTGTGCTCTATAACCAGCCCTCTTACCTAGCAGGAGCACATTCTCCTTATTTACTTGTCAGCACCTTTTAGAATTTCTATCATCTCTACGAAGCCTCGCTTTAATTTTTTTTCTACTCAGTTTATCTGCTGAATTTAAGTCCAGCAACCTTCACAGCATTCCTGCCAATATCTCCAAGACCTTGATATCCTTCTATTAAGCATGTAGATAAGGGACAAGTTCTGTACATCAGATATGATACATGCTATGAGAGATCAGTAATCCAGTTTTACTTGATTTGCCAGTTCCCTCTGTCTCTTCACGTTTTTCCATATTACCCACTCTGCCCACAGTTACAATAAGGAACATCTCTGTTTGTTGACCCAAATTATACCTGACATTTTATAAAAGCTTAGCCTGAATTTCTTACTCAGTAACTTTGTTACACTCTAGGATCCCACAGACTTTCTTCTTTGAGCAGCATTCTCAACCTACGGAATGCCACTTTCAACAATTCCTCAGTGGAACCCTGGTGCTCTTCCTTTTTCTCCGTTTAAGTAACCACTTTTAAAACAGAACTTCTCACCCTGTATAATTCTTTTCTTAGTTCATCACTCTCACACGTTGTTTCTACCTCCATTCTATTCTGAACTGAAGTGTCCTAATACCTTACTCACCGTAGGCCACATACTGGAGCTGCACCTTGGTGAGCTTCGGCTCATATGGGAGAATGAGGAGGTGATTGATAGGAGCTACAGAGAGGTAGTCACCCCTAAGTTGCAGGAAACAGGTACCTGGGTAACTGTCAGGAGAGGCAAAGGGAAATGAGCAAGGTGGGCAAGCAGTGCGGAGTACTCCTTCGGCCATTCCCCTCAATAATAGTAATTACACCACTTTGGATACTGTTGGGTGGATAACCTTCCGGGAAGAAGCTGCAGCAACTGGGTTTCTTTCACTGAGTTCCGCTCTGTGGCTCAGAAGGGAAGTGGGGAGAAGAGGAGTGCAGTAGTGATAGGAGATTCCATAATTAGAGGAGCAGAGTACAGATTCTGCGGACATGAAAGAGACACCTAGATGATATGTTGCACGCCAGGTCAAGGATGTCTCGGATCAGGTTCATGGCATTCTAAAGGAGGAGGTTGAACAGCCGGACATTGTGGTACATATTGGTACCAATGACAAAGGTAGGAAAAGTGAGGAGATCTTGGAGAGAATATAGGGATCTAGGCAGAAAGCTGAAGCAGGACCTCCAGGGCACTAATCTCCGGATTGCTGCCTGTGTCACATGCCAGTGAGGGTAAGAATAGGATGATTTGGCAGATGAATGTGTGGCCGAAGAATTAGTGCAGGGGAAGTGTTTCAGATTTCTGGATTATTGGGATCTCTTCTGGGGAAAGTATGAGCTTTACAAAAAGCATGGGTTACACCTGAACCCGTGGGGGAGCAATATCCTTTTGGGCAGGTTTGCTAAACCTGTTAGTGAGGGTTTAAACTAACAGCAGGGGAATGAGAACAGCGTTGAGGATGAGACAGTTAGTATACAACTAGATGCAGTGTGTAGTGAGACTGTGAGGAAGGACAGACAGATGATAGGGCAAAATTACAGTCAGCAGGATGAGTTAAAGTGTAACAGGAGGCTATAATCAAAAAGGATGATGAATAGAAGACCGAAGATATTCTATTTGAATGCATGCAGTATATGGAATAAGGTAATCACAAACAAGAGAAAATCTGCAGAAGCTGGAAATACAAGCAACACACACAAGATACTGGAGGAACTCAGCAGACCAGACAGCATCTATGGAAAAAAGTATAGCTGACATTTTGGGTCGAGACCCTCCAGCAGGAATAAGGTAGATGATTTTGTGGCACAGTTAGAGATTGGCATGTATGATGTTGTGGGCATCTCTGAATTGTGGCTGAAAGAAGATCATAGTTGGGGGCTTAACGTCCAAGGATATACATTGTATCAACAGGATAGGCAGGTAGGCAGAGGGAGGGGAGAGGGGTGGCTTTGTTGGCAAAAAATGAAATCAAATTCTTAGAAAAGGTGTGACAGGATTGGAAGATTAGAGTACTTGTGGGTAGAATTAAGAAATTGCAAGGATAAAAAGATTCTGATGGGAATTATATACAAGCCTTTGAACTGTAGCCAGGGTGTGGGATACAAATTACAACAGGAGATAGAAATCAAATGTAATAAGGAAAAATCCAGTTTGTGCTGGATCCTAAGACAAGGAATTTGTAGAATGCCTACAAGATGGCTTTTGAAAACATGTGGTTGAGCCCACTAGGGAAATGTCAATTCTGGTTTGGGTGTTATGCAATGACCCAGATTTGATAAGGGAACTTAATGTCAAGGAACCCTTAGGTGGCAGTGATAATAATATGAGAAAAGTCACCCTACAGTTTGAGAAGGAGAAGCTAAAATCAGATGTATCAGTATTACAGTGGAGTAAAGGGAATTCCAGAGGCATGAAAGAAGAGCTGGGCAAAGTTGATTGGAAGGGGACACAAGCAGGGATGATGGCAGAACAACAATGGCTTGTGTTTCTGGGGGAAATTCGTAGGCGCAAAAAAGATACATCTCAAAGATGAAGACATACTCTAAAGGGAGGATGAGGCAACCATGGTGAACAAGGTAAATGAAAGACAGCATAAGATCTAGAGAACACAAATTAGTGGGAAGCTAGAGGATTAGGAAGCTTTTAAAAACCAACAGAAGGCAAGTAAGAAAGCCATAAAGAGAGAAAAGATGAAATATGAAGGTAAGCTAACCAATAATGTGAAAGAAGATACAAAAAGTTTTTTTCAGATATATTTAGAGTAAAAGAGAGACAAGAGTGGATATTGGACCACTGGAAAATGACACTGGAGAGGCAGTAATGGGGTCAAAAGAATGGTGGATGAATTTAATAAGTATTTTGCACCGGTCTTCACAGTGGAAGACACTAGCAATATGCCAGAAATTAGAGAGTGTTGAGGGGAGGCAAGTGTAATTGCCATTACTGAGGAAAAGTTGCTTGGGAAGCAGAAAGGTCTGAAGGTAGATAAGTCACCTGGACCTGATGGACTACACCTCAAGGTTCTGAAAAAGGTAGCTGAAGAGATTGTGGAGGTACTAGCAATGATCTTTCAAGAATTACTGGATTCTGGAATGGTTCCAGAGGACTGGAAAATTGTAAGTGTCATTCCACTCTTTAAGAATGGAGAGAGGTGGAAGAAAGGGAATTATAGGCTGGATAGACTGACTTTCGTGAAGAGGTTGAAGCCCATTTTCAAGGATGAGCTTTCAGGGTAATTGGAGGTACATAATAAAATAGGTGAAAGTAGGCAAGGTTTTCTGAAGGGGAAATTTTGCTTGACAAACCTGTTGGAATTCTTTGAGGAAATAACAGGCAGGATAGATAAAGGAGAGTCAGGTGGATATTGTTTATTTGGATATTCAGAAGGCCTTAAACAAGGTGCCACACATGAGACTGCTTAACGAGATGAGAGCCCATAGTGTTACAGGAGATTTACATGGCATGGATAGAAGATTGGCTGACTGGCAGGAGGCAAAGAGTGGGAATAAAGGGGCTTATTCTGGTTGGTTGCTGATAACTAGTGATGTTGCTCAGGGGTTGGTGCTGGGACCACTTCTTTTCACGTTATATGTCAATGATTTGGATGAAGGAATTGATGGCTTCATGGCCAAGTTTGCAGATGATATGAAGATAGGCAGAGGAGCAGATAGTGTTGAGGAAGCAGGGTGTCTGCAGAAGGTATTTGACAGGTTGCTCTCTAATGGGCAAAGAAGTGGCAGATGGAATATAGTGTAAGGAAGTGCATGGTTATGCACTTTGGTAGAAGGAATAAAAGCATGGACTATTTCCTAAAAGGGGATCAAATTCAAAAATCAGAGGTGCAAATGGACTTGGGAGTACCCATGAACGATTCCCTAAAGGTTAACTTGTAAGTTGAGTCAATGGTAAAGAAGACAAATGGAATGTTAGCATTCGTTTTGAGAGGACTAGAACATAAAAGCAAGGATGTAATGCTGAGGTTTTATAAGGCATTGGTCAGACCACACTTGGAGTATTGTGAGCAGTTTTGGGCCCCTTATCTAAGAAATGACATGCTGACATTGGAGAATATCCAGAGGAGGTTCACAACAATGATCCTGGGAATGACAAGATTAATGTATGACAATTGTGGGAGAAGGATCAGAGGCTGCACCCAGATGGTTTCGGAAAAATATTATAGAAAGGGTGAGGTTGCACTGGAGAGGATGCAGAGGAGATTCACCAGGCTGTTGCATGGACTGGAGCATTTCAGCTATAAGGAGAGGTTGGATCGGCTTTTTTTCCCCAGAGTGGATAAGACTGAGTGGTGACCTGATACACACATACAAAATTATCAGGGAAATACATAGGGCAGATAGCAAGGGTCTTTCGTTTCCCGAAGGAGATGGTGTCTATAACAAGAAGGCACAGGTTTTAGGCAAGGAATGGAACATTTATAGAAACATAGAAACATAGAAACATAGAAAATAGGTGCAGGAGTAGGCCATTCGGCCCTTCGAGCCTGCACCGCCATTTATTATGATCATGGCTGATCATCCAACTCAGAACCCTGCCCCAGCCTTCCCTCCATACCCCCTGACCCCTGTAGCCACAAGGGCCATATCTAACTCCCTCTTAAACATAGCCAATAAACTGGCCTCAACAGTTTGCTGTGGCAGAGAATTCCACAGATTCACCACTCTCTGCGTGAAGAAGTTTTTCCTAATCTCGGTCCTAAAAGGCTTCCCCTCTATCCTCAAACTGTGACCCCTCGTTCTGGACCTCCCCAACATCGGGAACAATCTTCCCGCATCTAGCCTGTCCAATCCCTTTAGGATCTTATACGTTTCAATCAGATCCCCCCTCAATCTTCTAAATTCCAACGAGTACAAGCCCAGTTCATCCAGTCTTTCTTCATATGAAAGACCTGCCATCCCAGGAATCAAGATTGAGGGGGATTTTTTTTAATACAGAAAATGGTTGGTGCCTGGTACCTGAGGAGGTGGTGGAGGCAGGAGCTATAATACCATGAAAAACACCTCTAGACAAGGACTTAAATTATCAAGGCATGGTAGGCTATGGACCTAATGTGGGTAAATAAGATTAGCACGGATGGTACAATGGTTGGCATTGGCATAGTGGGCCAATGGGTCTGTTTCTATGCTATATGACTTTATGACTATGACATGGACACATTGGTGAAAAGCAATGCTAATACTAAGCATGTTCTTTTATTATGGGGACCACCATGACTTTCCAAAGCCAGTAACCAGACTCACCTAGCAAGAGATTGCCCAGCCAGAGTCTCTGTGAGAACCTAAACGCCATTTATGATTGCCTGTAATTTTGGAAAAAGCCTGTAATACAGACAAATGTTCACATCCTTGCTGCTTACCCCTGTGAGCGGAAGGAAAAGTCTTCTCCAATTGATTGTACAGTTTGGGTGACCTCCTTTGAGCAAAGAGCAGCAAATTGTAAGATGTGGCAGAGCTCAGCATTCACACTATGCCCTCATCCTGAGTCTCAGAAGCTGAGAGTGACCACGAGACTTACTTGCAAGGACATACTTGACGCTTCAGGTGAGGCCAGAGATCTCAGTCAAGATAAAGAATGCAATTTCAAGGAAACACGGTTAGTCAACTGTGGTTTCTGAGTCAATAAGAATTCTTGGACAGAGGCTACTGGTAGGTGATAGGTGGAACAGGTGAAATAGGGGATAATGGATAGGTGGGCGAGGGGAGGGGAGGGAGTATAGTTTTTTGACAGAGGCTGGTGGGGAATAGAATGTATGTTGTACTATTGACATTATCAGTGGCGGCACAGTAGTGTTGCATACAGCTAGTGCAGTTGACTTACAGCGCCAGCGATCACTGATGAGGGTTCGATTCCCGCTGCTGTCTATAAGAAGATTGCACATTCTCCCCGTGACCACAAGTTTTCTCTGGGTGCTCCAGTTTCCTCCTACATTCCAAAGATGAGTGGTTAGGGTTAGGGTTAGTGAGTTGTGGGCATGCTGTGTTGGTGCTGGACAGATGGCAACACTTATGGGCTGCTCCCAGCACAATCCTCGTTGATCTGATTTGACACAAGTAATGCATTTCACTGTATATTTTGATGTACTTGTGACAAATAAAGTGAATCTTACAATCTAATCTTTTAATATCCTGCTGAAAAACGTGGTAGGGCAAATGAACATTCTCCAGATGAGTCAATAGTTAACTTTCTTGAAGGGCACAGACACCCAGAAAATGCACACAGAATTATCCTACCCTGTTTAAGTTGTACTGTATTATGCTTAAACTGCACATTATTGTTTTTTGGAGAGCTGTGGATAGTTCTTGGCAACTTTGTTGAAGACTCTGCCTCAATTGGACTGCCCTCATTAACTCTATGATACTTTGTCAAATAATCCAAACAATTTAACAGACATAGTGAGCGTAAATTACAAAAAGTGGGGTGCAGGTGTGTATTCCCAGGTTTCTGGGGTTGAGCTGACATAAGCAGTAATAGTGACACAATGATTCCTGCTGAAATTTGTAGAAACACATACATATTACAGTATGTTTTAATTGCAAAGGTATATTGAATAAGCTGTATCCAGTGCAAATGGTCCTAACACTGGTAATAATGGGTAATAATTGGTAATAATGTAATATTAAAAAAAATTGCTAACGCTTGTTAAAGGAATATTGTTAACATTGCACGAAAATAATTAGACAGTTGTCACAATGATGTCAACCTGAAAGTAATTAGCCTGGATTTAGCAGCCAATTGTGCTGGTCAAATCTATTTTCGATGTGGATATTTGGGACATGTACAACAGTGAAAATGACAGTGGTTCTCTTTAATCAAATAGTTTGTAAAATATTCATTGAAGGTTTAAAGCAGTAATTATGACTTAGAAATAGTTAATTCAATGTCAAACAAAAACATAAGAACACAACCGTTATCTCTGCAGCAGTTTGTTCGGGGCATGACTGCGCAAGCGCGTGGACGTCAGCCAATGAGAACATCAAGGAGAATTTAAAAGCGAGAAGAGTTTAAAAGGAGACGGTTACTTCTTCTGCTGTTTGATCGGGGCATGACTGCGCAAGCTCGTGGATGTCAGCCAATGAGAACAGCGAGAAGGGTTTAAAAGAAGGCTCCTTATAGAGTGGGCGTCAGAGGAGCCGGCGACGAAGTAAAGGGAGACAGAGTAAGAAGGCTTTGGCTCAACGGGGCTTAGGCATTAACGGGTCGAGGCAAGGCAGGTTGCCTGAGTAGAATACAGACAGGAAGTATATGTGTGAGGCCGGTTTTCTGTGCTCAGTGTCAGATGTGGGAGGTCCAGGAGACTCCCAGCCTCCCGGACGGCCACATCTGCACCAGGTGCGTCGAGCTGCAGCTCCTTAGGGACCGCGTTAGGGAACTGGAGATGCAGATCGATGACCTTCATCTGGTCAGGGAGAGTGAGGAGCTATAGGCAAGTAGTCACACCAGGGCCACGGGAGACAGAGAAGTGGGTGACAGTCAGGAGAGGAAAGGGGCAGGAGTCAGAGCACCCCTGTGGCTATACCCATTGACAGTAAGTACTCCTGGTTGAGTACTGTTGTGGGGGGCGGGGGGAAGGCCTACCTGGGGGAAGCAACAGTGGCTGCGCCTCTGGCACAGAGTCTGGCCCTGTGGCTCAGAAGGGTAGGGAAAGGAAGAGGATGGCAGCAGTGATAGGGGACTCTATAGTTATGGGGTCAGACAGGCAACTCTGTGGACGCAGGAAAGAAACTCGGATGGTAGTTTGCCTCCCAGGTGCCAGGGTCCAGGATGTTTTTGATCATGTCCACGATATCCTGAAGTGGGAAGAACAGCCAGAGGTCGTGGTACATATTGGTACCAATGACATAGGTAGGAAAAGGGAGGAGGTCCTGAAAGCAGACTACGGGGAGTTAGGAAGGAAGTTGAGAAGCAGGACCACAAAGGGAGTAATCTCGTTATTACTGCCTTTGCCATGCGACAGTGAGTATAGGAATAGAGTGAGGTGGAGGATAAATGTGTGGCTGAGGGATTGGAGCAGGGGGCAGGGATTCAGATTTCTGAATCATTGTGACCTCTTTTGGGGCAGGAGTGACCTGTATAAAAAGGACGGGTTGCACTTGAATCCCGGGGGACCAATATCCTGGCAGGGAGGTTTGTTACTGCTATTGGGGAGAGTTTAAACTAGGATTGCTGGGGGGTGGGAACCAAAATGAAGAGACAGAGGAAGAGGCATTGGCTTACAAATAGAGAAAGCCTAGTAAGTTGATGGAGAAGATCCTGAGAGGCAGGATTTATGAACATCTGGAGAGGCATATGATTAGGAATAGTCAGCATGACTTTGTGAAAGGCAGGTCATGCCTTACGAGTTGATTGAACTTTTTGAAGATGTGACTAAACACATGGATGATGGTAGAGCAGTAGATGTAGTGTATATGGATTTCAGCGAGGCATTTGACAAGGTACCCCATGCAAGGCTTATTGAGAAAGTAAGGAGGCATGGGATCCAAGAGGAAATTGCTTTGGGGATCCAGAACTGGCTTGCCCAGAGAAGGCAAAAAGTAGTTGCAGACGGGTCATATTCTGCATGGAGGTCGGTCACCAGTGGTGTGCCTCGAGGATCTGTTCTGGGACCCTTACTCTTCGTGATTTTTATAAATTTTTATAAATGACCTGGATGAAGAAGTGGAGGGATGGGTTAGTAAATTTGCTATGTCACGAAGTTTGGAGGTGTTGTGGATAGTGTGGAGGGCTGTCAGAGGCAAGATATTGATAGGATGCAAAACTGGGCTGAGAAGTGGCAAATGGAGCTCAACCCAGTTAAGTGTGAGATGGTTCATTTTGGTAGATCAAATATAGTATTAATGGTAAGACTCTTGGCAGTGTGGAGGATCAGAGGGATCTTGGGGTCCGAGTCCACAGCAGATTCAAAGCTGCTGCACAGGTTGACTCTGTGGTTAAGAAAGCATACGGTGCATTGGCCTTCATCAATCGTGGGATTGAGTTTAGGAGTCAAGAGGTAATGTTGCAGCTATATAGGACCCTGGTCAGACCCCACTTGGAGTACTGTGCTCAGCTCTGGTTGCCTCACTATAGGAAGGATGTGGAAACCATAGAAAGGGTGCAGAGGAGATTTACAAGGATGTTGCCTGGATTGGGGAGCATGTCTTTTGAGAATAAGTTGAGTGAACTTGGCCTTTTTCCCTTGGAGAGATGGAGGATGAGAGGTGACCTGACAGAGGTGTATAAGATGATGAGAGTCATTGATCGTGTGGATAGTCAGAGCCTTCTTCCCAGGGCTGAAATGGCTAGCACGAGAGGGCACAGTTTTAAGGTGCTTGGAAGTAGGTACAGAGGAGATGTCAGGGGTAAGTTTTTTATGCAGAGAGTGGTGAGTGTGTGGAATGGGCTGCCGGTGATGGTGGTGGAGGCGGATATGATAGGGTCTTTTAAGAGACTCCTCGACAGGTATATGGAGCTTAGAAAAATAGAGGGCTATGAGTAAGGCTTGGTAATTTCTCAGGAAAGGACATTTTCGACACAGCTTTGTGGGCTGAAGGGCCTGTATTGTGCTGTAGGTTTTCTATGTTTCTATGTTTCTATAAGAACATAAGAAATAGGAGCAGGAGGAGGCCATCTGGCCCGTTGTGACTGCTCTACCTTTCAATAAGATCATGGCTGATCTGGCCATGGACTTATTGAATTGAATTGAATTGACTTTATTACTAACATCCTTCATATGCATGAGGAATAAAATCTTTACGTTATGTTTCCATCTAAGTGTGCAATTTATAGTAATTTATGATAAATAGTATGTACAACAGGACAGTCAATATAACATAGAAATACAATTTTATCAGCATGAATTAATCAGTCTGAAGGCCTGGTGAAAGAAGCTGGCCCGGAGCCTGTTAGTCCTGTTGGTCATCTCCACCTACCTGCTTTTCCTCCATAACCCTTAATTCCCCTACTATGCAAAAATATGTTTGTAGGTTTCTATAAGATCTCCTCTCACCTTTCTGACTTCCAGCCAGTACAGTCCCAGACGACTCAATCTCTCCTCATAGTCTAACCCCCTCATCTCTGGAATCAACCTGGTGAATCTCCTCTGCACTGCCTCCAAAGCCAGTATATCCTTCCTCAAGTAAGGAGACCAGAACTACACGCAGTGCTCCAGATGTAGCCTCACCAGTACCCCATACAGTTGCAGCATAACCTCCCCACTCCTAAACTTTAGTTCAGCATTCAATACTGTGATCCCCTCCAAGCTGATCGCCAAACTTCGCCAGCTTGGTATCAACTCATCCCTCTGCAATTGGACCTTGGACTTTGACTAACAGACCCCAATCAGTTAAGTTAGACAACCTCTCCTCCTCCACGCTCACCCTGAACACCGGCTTGCCTCAAGGCTGTGTGCTGAGCCCTTTTCACCTATGACTGCGTTCCTGTACATGGTTCTAACTCCATAATCAAGTTCGCAGACGACACCACGGTGGTTGGTCTGATCAGAGGGGATGACGAGACAGCCTATAGGGACGAGGTCCAGCACCTGGCCGCGTGGTGTGCCGACAACAACCTGGCCCCTAACGCCTAGAAGACCAAGGAGATCATTGTGGACTTCAAGTATGCTAGGAGCCACACTCACATCCCCATCTACATCAACGGAGCTGTAGTGGAGCGTGTATCAAGCTTCAAATTCCTTGGTGTCCACATTTCTGAGGATTTCACTTGGTCCCTGAACTCCTCCATCCTGATCAAAAAGGCACAACAGCACCTTTATTTCCTGTGGAGCAT
The DNA here is from genome assembly GCF_963921235.1 of Mobula hypostoma. Lineage (NCBI taxonomy): Eukaryota > Metazoa > Chordata > Chondrichthyes > Myliobatiformes > Myliobatidae > Mobula > Mobula hypostoma. The sequence continues at coordinate 38,914,019 of NC_086128.1, forward strand.
CAAGAAAGCTCACCCCTGTCCCAGGATACTGACGGACTTTTACCACTGTACCATTGAGAGCATACTCACCAGCTGCATCACAGTGTGGTATGTCAATTGTCCCATATCAGACCGCAAAGCACTCCAGCGGGTGGTGAAAACTGCCCAGCAGATTATCGGCACCCAATTGCCCACCATTGAGAACATCTACCATAAATGCTGCTTGGGCAGGGCGAAAAGCATTATCAAGGATGCATCTCACCCTAACCATGGACTTTTTACTCTCCTCCCATCCGGTAGGCACTACAGGAGCCTCCGCTCCCGCACCAGCAGACACAGGAAGAGCTTCTTCTCTGAGGCTGTGACCCTGCTGAACATCACATCACAGCGCTAAGCAGTATTGCACCCATATTGTACTGTCTCAGTACTTTTATATTTGTGTGCTGTAGCACTTACTTTTTATTCGCAGTTATTTTGTAAATAACACCATTCTTTGGATTTCATTGGCTTTTTATCTGTACTTGGCACAATGACAATAAAAGTTGAATCTAATCTAATCTAAAATTCAATCCCTCTAGCAATGAAGGCCAACATTCCATTTGCCTTCTCGATAGCCTGCTGCACCTGTAAACCAACCTTTTGTGATTCATGCACAAGCACTCCCAAGTCCCTCTGCACAGCAACATGCTGCAATTTTTTAACCATTTAAATAATAATCTGCTCTTTCATTTTTCCTTTCAAAGTGGATGACCTTGTATTTACCAACATTGCACTCCATCTGCCAGACCTTTGTCCTCTCACTTAACCTACCTATATCTCTCTGCAGACTTTCCATATCTTCTGCCCAATTTGCTTTTCCACTCAATTTAGTATCATCTGCAAACTTGGATACACTGCACTTGGTCCCCTCTTCCAGATCGTTAATGTATATCGTGAACAGTTGTGGGCCCAGTAACGACCCCAAATAATATTGGTAAATCATCACCAAAGCCTCTACTATAACCTCTGCCATTTCTTTCAGTAACCTGGGATGCATTCCATAAGGACCAGGGGACCTAGCTGTCTTCAGGCCCACAGGTTTGCTCAGCACTACCTCTTTAGTGATACCTATTGTATTGAGGTCCTCACCTCCCACTGAATCCATAACATCTCTCTTTGGCATGTTAGACATATCCTTCACTGTGAAGACAGACACAAAATAGTCTGTAACATACTGTAAGGTTTCAATGATAATGTAATGGTTTCTCTGTAGCAGCAGTATTTGGATTATGACTAGAGATAACAGGGTTTGGAATGCTGTTGTTCTTTCTTGTGAGTCTGGAAGGGAGATTTTCATGGTCTTTTGCCGGGAGAGATGAGGAGAGAAGACACGAATGGAGAGAGTTGGTAGACCACCGGACGGAATGGACTTGGAGCGAGGGTCCGAGGGTCAGTGACATCGGAGGAGGTTGATGATGGTTGAACGGCCTTATCAGTGAGCTCCAACATTGCGCAATAGACTGTTTCATAAGAATGGGCCTTTTTTCTTTTTTTTTCATTTTCTTTACTAACCATATCGTCAAAGTAAGAATTATAAAGCTTAATCGTTTAATCGCATATTGTGTACTGTTTGTTATTTCGAGGTACTGATTTGTAACAGGGGACACATCGCACAGCATCCACCCAAACGAGATTTCTTAAGTTTGGTCGGTCTGGGGGCTATTACCCCCTAAATTAAGCTGCTCGCCGAAGAGAGAGTCACAAGTCATTCAAAGTCTCAGCCATTTCCTCATTACCCAATATCAATTCCTCCTTCTCATCCTCCAAGGGACCTGCATTCACTTCAGCCACCTTTTTCTGCTTTATATAATTATAAAAACTTTTACTATCTGGTTTTATATCTTGTGCGAGTTTATTTTCATAACCTAGCTTCCCTTTCTTTATTGCTCGCTTAGCGGTTCTTTGTTGCTTTTTAAAGTTTTCCCATTCGTCCAGTTTCCCACTACTCTTAGTGACTTTGTATGCACATGCTTTTAGTTTGATGCCTTCTTTTATTTCCTTCATTATCCGAGGTTGTCTCTCCCCACCCTTACTGTCCTTGCTTTTAACTGGAAATTTTTTTGTTGAGCGCCGTGAAAAATCTCTTTGAAAGTCTTCCACTGTTCCTCAACCATCCCACCATATAGCTTGTGTTCCCAGTCTACACTAGCCAAATCCTCCCTCATCCCATTGTCATCTCCATTGTTTAGGCATAATACACTGGTTTTAGATTGAATGATTGCACCCTCCATTTGAATGAAAAATTCAGTCATACTGTGATCACTCTTTCCAAGAGGATCCTTAACTACAAGATCACTAAAAAGGTAAAGGATAAGATGGGATTGTGAGAAAGAAAGTGAAATTGCCAGAGAGCTTGTTTGGCAGAAAATATTGCGCAGTTATATAGCCATATACTGGCTTTGCCTGAAGATGTTATTCATGCTGGATGTGTTCCAGAGAAGCAGGAGCCAGGAATCTCTACTCTCTCTTAAACTGCCACAAAAGTTAATGGGACCAAAACCGCTGGACCTAGTTCAAATCACCCTGAGAGCCCTGGTTCAAAGTAGATTGAGGATGTCACTCACAGGAAAGAAGATTGCTGAGATTGCAATTTGTAGAAGTTTTCTGTGTGTGGCAATAAAACTAATAAATAGTTCTGCTGGGAAAAAGAAGCTGAGTATCACAAATTTATGACCTTCCATGTTTCAAATTTCTTGATGAGAATAAGTTATGGCAAAACCTCAAGAGAAACAAGGTAATTCAGGCATTGATTGTCTGTTTTAACATACTTAACTGCTGAAGGGGGCTGTTTGCTTTTATTTCAATACTGGTGAACACGATAACTTCATAGTTTTTCTATTAATGTCAATCCGTGGGCAAAGCTCCTGCACATGTCATAGTTTCGCTAAAACATTACAAATCGTTTTTCGCTGCCTTGGTAAAGTAGACAATATCATCAAAGACCCTTTCCACCCCAGACATTCTCCCTTCTTACTCCTCCAACTGGGCAGAAGATAAATAAGCCTGGATACATACCACCAGGCTCAAGGACAGATCCTGTCCTGCTGTTAAGACTTTTGAACTGACCTCTTGTACAATAAAAATTGACTTTTGACCTCACAATTAACCTTGCCATGGCCCTTGCACCTTATAGTCTGTCTGCCCTGCACTTTCTCTGTAACTGTAACACGATATTCTGTGTTCTGTTATTGCTTTTCCCTTGTACTACCTCAATGTACTCATCTCATGAAATGATCTGTATGGATGACAAAGTTTTTTTTTACTGTACCTGGTACGTGTGTGTGTGTGTGTGTGTGTGTGTGTGTGTGTGTGTCTGTGTGCCCTTAACTCCTGGTGAAGTCATCGGGGCGCTGTCATGACAAGCTTTTTTGCTATGCTCATCGTGCAGTGTGTCTTGGGCATCTGAAACCTGGCGGAGCCCATCCCTCTCAGGGTTTTTTTTTTACAAGGTCGAGTTGTTAGCTTGACACTCAACCCAGGTACGGGTGGAGAGCGTGCAAAGGAGCCGTCCGGATTTGAACTCAGGAACCTCTCATCCGGAAGTCCAGCGCTGATGCCACTACGCCACCAGCCGACACCTGGTACATGTGACAATAATAGCCAATTAGATTAGATTATGAAGACACGTAGTCCTCTTTTATTGTCATTTACTAATGCATGCATTAAGAAATGATACAATATTTCCTCCGGTGTGATATCACAAAACACAGGACAGACCAAGACTGAAAAAACTGACAAAACCACATAATTATAACATATAGTTACAACAGTGCAACAATACCATAACTTGATGAAGAAGTCCATGAGTACAGTAAAAGTTCAAAGTCTCTCAAATGTCCCACATCTCACGCAGACGGGAGAAGGAAGAAAAACTCTCCCTGCCATGCCGACCACAGTCTGACTCTGAGTCATCTGAAAACTTCGAGCTCTGATGAGCTCTCCAACACCGAGTACAGAGCGCCATCTCTGTCCGAACGATTCGACCTCAACCTCGGTCGCCAACAGCAGGCAAAGACGGGGACTTTGAGGCCTACCCTCCGAAAGATTCCCGACCACGCAGTAACAGCAGCGAACAAGCATTTCAATTTACCAGTTTATCATAATTGCAGATCCATTGGAATGATTTGAATTGTAGGGTATTTTTGTGCTTCAAGGACATAGAAATGACTTAATTTTATTTCTTTTCATTTTTTACATAAGTCACACATTGTTTGCTCCTGTATCTCAGCGGTGTCTGGGGGTGGGGGAGGGGGTGGTGAGGCAGAAATAAATTGATTCATTGAAATAAATTTGTTTTTCAACAAGAGAAAGATATGAAATGGGAGCATCCATGGAAAGATGCCACACATTCCTTCTTGTTCTCCCAATACTGTAACCATTTTCTTGCACCAAGAACCATCAATGATACAATTTGCTCCCAGTTGTCTGCTTTCATCACCTTTCAGAGATGGATGTCTGGCACCTTTTCATGGATGCACTCCTTCCCTATGTTACTATTGTTAAAAACAAATTAACTTCAATGACGTTTCCCCCACAGACATTGTTGAGATAGTCATAGTCATACTTTATTGATCCCGGGGGAAATTGGTTTTCGTTACAGTTGCACCATAAGTAATTAAATAGCAATAAAACTATAAATAATTAAATAGTAATATGTAAATTTTATGCCAGGAAATAAGTCCAGGACCATCCTATTGGCTCAGGGTGTCTGACTCTCCAAGGGAGGAGTTGTAAAGTTTGATGGCCACAGGCAGGAATGACTTCCTATGACGCTCTGTGTTGCATCTCGGTGGAATGAGTCTCTGGCTGAATGTACTCCTGTGCCCAACCAGTACATTATGTAGTGGATGGGAGACATTGTCCAAGATGGCATGCAACTTGGACAGCATCCTCTTTTCAGACACCACCGTCAGAGAGTCCAGTTCCATCCCCACAACATCACTGGCCTTACGAATGAGTTTGTTGATCCTGTTGGTGTCTGCTACCCTCAGCCTGCTGCCCCAGCACACAACAGCAAACATGATCGCACTGGCCACCACAGACTCGTAGAACATCCTCAGCAGCGTCTGGCAGATGTTAAAGGACCTCAGTCTCCTCAGGAAGTAGAGATGGCTCTGACCCTTCTTGTAGACAGCCTCAGTGTTCTTTGACCAGTCCAGTTTATTGTCAATTCGTATCCCCAGGTATTTGTAATCCTCCACCATGTCCACACTGGTGGACAGATAAAGAAACAATGTGTGATTTGTGTATACTGATGAATATACTCGCAAATGTTAAAGCACAGAACTGCTATAGAATGTCATTTTATAAATAAGCTGTGGTTTTTATTGCGAGTGAACCGTCAGCAATATGGTTTATATCAGAAGCTATAAAAGGCAGTGATCGATTAATAAGACAGCTTCATTCTAGACTGCTTTATTTCTTTCAGTTAAACATGCCTCATGGTTGGGTATTTTCTGATGGCCTTTGTCTCCAAGTCTACTCAAACCCATAAATTTATTTTCAGTTGTAGATTAATTTATGATATTTCAATCTGTAGGGATAACATAATTTTAAATAACCATGTTAAGAAGGTATTTTCTGGAGAAAATGGATTTAAGTAGATGCAATACCTGATTTCCAAAACCAGTCAGTTGAAAATATAATCTCATTCTTTTTTTGTGCTGTTTTCAATTGGTAAAAAAAAATTTAGTAAAATTTAAAGCTGCTTCAGAATTGGAAGCTAGTGACAAATTAAGTAACTTGAATCAGATCTGCTGACACTAAATTCATCATAATATTTTGATTACTGTTGAAAATACCATTCCCAACACCAGGAAAGATTGATCCTGATAGATCCATAAGACTTTGCCAAAATCTCATTCTATAAGTAGAAATCAGAGTTGCTGTGAGGTGAAATTTGAAGGTGGCTTGTGATGAATCACCTGTCGAGTCTTCATTCAACCAAACTATCCCTCGACTGTTGACCTGTGTGCTTTCCGAACTGCTAATGTTACAAAATTATCCAAGGTATTTGGAAAAAAATGCCAAATCTAAAAAGCTTATGATACTTTAATTCTATAAGAGAAGGATATCTGATATTCTCTTACTTGCATAGAAAATGTGGATAAACCTCGACAGGAGTGTGCACAGCAACTTAGATATGTTAAGTTTTGGAGTGACACTTGTCCTTAATATTATGAAGTCAATGTTTGTGATCTCATGCTGCACTTTCTTCTTGGATAATGATTTGTTGGATGCAGGTCAGTGTTATTTCTTGCTTATTCTCCTCGTAATAAACTTGGCAGAGAGCAAGATGTGATTCCAGGAGTTTTATTTTCTTTGACATGTACTTAAAGGAAAACATCATGGTGAAGTTATAGTCACTTTCATACCAAGGTGATGTGATCTCCTTACACTGAAAGGTGGCAGCAGCAAGAAGAGAGCCATTGTCTCTTCCCATTGCTGCCATCAGAAAGGAGGTACAGGAGCCTTAGGTCCCACTCCACCAGGTTCAGGAACAGTTATTACACTTCAACCTTCAGCCTCCTGAACCAGTGTGGATAACTTCACTCACCTCAACACTGAACTGATTCCACAACCCATGTACTCACTTTCAAGGACTCTACAACTCATGTTCTCAGTCTTATTATGTATGTATTTGCACATTTTGTCCTCTTTTGTACATTGATTGCTTGTCAGTCTTTGTGTGCAGTTTTTTTTATTGATTCTATTGTACTTCTTTTTTCTACAGTGAATGCCTGCAAGAAAGTGAATCTCAAGGTAGTATATAGTGATATATACCACCTCTATAATAACTTTACTTTGAACTATGCACTCGTGTGAAATTGGCAACATAGTTCAAAATCTAAGTTCTAGAACGGTTTGATCTCTGCTGAGGTGGTCCAGTGTGCTTTCTGAGACTTGATGAACTTAACCAGAATTTACTGTATTTCAATGTTTTCAGAAAGTCAACTACTTGTGTTGATCACATGTTAAAGGTGCTCATATGTTCACTCCAGTGATTTAGACCATAAACCAAGGTACACTCTACAGACAAGCAAACAAGATGCTAGAGGAACTCAACGGGTCAGGCACCATTTGTGAAGGGAAATGGACAGTTGGCAAATGAAAAGTTAAAGGAAAAGGGTGGATCAAGATAGGAGGAGCAGGTCTGGTGATAGTGTGGTTGAAGAGCAGTAGGGTAGCAGAAATCACAGAGGGGGAGCACTGTGAGAGTGTTTCATGGAGCTTGCGTCAAAGAGAGAATGAAAGCTTCTTCTAAGTAGATGTATACTGAAGAGACCTCGCAGTGGAATAGCAAAATGGAGACTGCAGTTGCTGGAATCTGGAGGGTCCAAAAGAAGGGTCTCAACCCAGAACAGTCTATTGATCTCCATTGATGCTTCCTGACCTGCTGAGATCTTCCAGCAGTTTGCTTATTGCACAGATTCCAGCTTCTGCAGTCCCTTGTGTCTACAATCCTCACCTTCAGCAAATCAACAAATCAACAAATTCCCACAGCAGAATTTTGAAGAAGAGAAAGAGAATTCTCTCTAGTGCATTGGCTTACTGTAAATGTATCCTTGGCCAACATTTCCAAAAGCAGATTAGCAGGTCACTCATGCATTTGGATTTGAGGGACCTTTGTATACACACATCTCCTACACCATGCTAACAGCAACATGTAAGCACTGCTTCATTAGCTGTAAAATGCTTTATGACAGTTTAAAGTTGAAAAAGAGAATGTTTAAATCAACGTTCAACCTTTCTTTAAAATACTTTAGACTACCATGGAGCCTGGCTGTGGACCTCAACTCTGGTACACTCAGAACATTTGTATGTGCTCATCCACCTGGAGTTATATTTTTATTAATTTGTGGCACGGGCCTTCTCTGCAATGGTCAGCATCTATTGCCTGCTTCTACTTGTTCATGTGGCATTGAGACGTTTTCCCTGAACCACTGCAGTCCTCCCATTGAAGGTGCTCTCACAGTGTTGATAAGTTCTGAGAGATAGACCCAGTAATAATGAAGGAACACCAATATATTTCCAAGTCAGGATGTTTTGCAGTTTAGTAGTTGGGGTGGAGGCAATCTGGAGATGTTGGGTGTTCCTACTGCTGCCCTTGTCTTACTTGGTGGTAGAAGTCATGGAATGGAGAATGTGATTCAGATTCCCATTCATTTATTTTATTACATGTACATTGAAACATAAGTGAAATGCGTCATTTGCATTAACAACCAACATAACCTTATGAAGCACAATGGCGCCAACGTAGCATGCCACCATGTTCATCGTAAGCACCAAAAACAACAAAAACATAATGACAAAACAACAATGACAAAACAAGACCCTACACACACACACACACACACACACACACACACACACACACCACCAAACAGGTCACCTCTGGGCCTCTGACCTCCAGCCCTTGGCCCCAGACTCTTGCACTCACAGACTTTGGACCTTCATCTTCCAGAACCTGGCCCAAAATGGCAGACATTGGGCCACCAGCCTATGGAGACGCAGACCCAGGGTCTTCAACATTCGTGCTTCTACCTCTGGATTCACCAATCACTGGACTTCATCTTCCTGCTCCAAACTCCAGACTTCGCTGACCTCTGGATATCAACACCAGGACTTGCACCTCTGGGCCCAGACCTCCAGACTCGCTTCGGACCTCCGATCCCAAACTCTCTGAATTGGGGGGATCACGAGCCCTCGTGTCTCCTGCCGACACTGAACTCCAAACTCAGGACGTGCTGACCTGGAGGTGGTCGTGCATGAAGCCTAGACCAATGGTGTAGGTTGTGAATATACGATGGAGTATCATAGAGAGATACAGTGTAGAGGCAGACCCACTGATTCTGTGCTAACATCAGTCACTGATTTACACTGATCCTACAGTGACCCTAAACACACACACACACACACACACACACACTTATGCTTGTTCTCCTCACATTTTTATCTCCTCTTCACCCTCATAATCCACACTCCCCACCAACCACCTATGTAGTAGTGGATAGAATGGGATGAAACACCTTAATAATCTTCAGATACTGCACTAGATCACATACTGACAATACTGGATTATTATACACTAAATTTCTACCTCTCCCTCCCCCAGTGAATCTCTAAACATGGTTTTACTTTTCAACAGTTCAGAGGAAAGTTGAAAGAATACTAACCAAGTCGTTATCTGGCAGGGAAATGATAGCATAGTTCTTGAAAGATTGAATTGCATTTAGAATTTGCTTTCACTTCGTAATCCCAAGGCCTCGGTGTGTACAGACAGTGATGTACCAGAGAGCTGTCATAGAAGTCAGTGGGGATCGGCTAAGCACAACATGCTGGCAGGATGATTTGCTTCGGAACCTGTTGCTGTCAGTCTTGGGCTCTGTGGGGGCTCCTTGTTTATCACTATTTGCTAATGCATCTTCCTGACAGTTGCGTCAGGAAGACAAAGAAACAGTCCAGCAGAGTAAACAAAACCTTAAAATCCATTTGGTTGAACTCATTCTTGTTTCAGGTCCATGTTTGCTGAACTTCCTTCACAATAAACACACAAAGGGTTTCAGCTGCAAGTTGTTCTGTATCAAGTTTTTCCGGTTTCTGGAAAGTTGTGAGAATTCCTTTAGGATTCCACTGCATCGGCATTGAAATGGACAGTTCCACTCAGTCCTGTTTTCTTTTTGGAAAATTAAATATTTCAGTCACTGAGCAGCAGATCTGTAAATAGTGGGGCTATCAATAATTTTGGATACCAGCAGTGACTGACAAGTCAGAATCCCTTCCCACACTAGATGGCCTTTGGTGGTTTTGAATGGTCCCTTAGAAGGAACACTTTACCACATCAGGTTGTTGCAGCTGGAGAAACAGTGGCCAAGAAATTGTAATGTGTCTGAAAGCTCTGTTAAAGCACCACAGAGATGCTTCCTGGACTGAGTCCATGCAAAGCCGCCAGGCAGGGATATTTATCACCATGTCCAAGGCCTTGTGTACATTCCAATATACACTATGGAGAAGCTCTGGAGAGGTTCACAAGACTGACCCTGGGAATGAAAGGGTTAACATAAGAGGAGTGTTTGATGACTCTGGGCCTGTAGTTTAGAAGGTTGACGGAGGATCTCATTGAAACCTATCGAATATTGGAAGGCCTAGGGAGAGTGGATATGGAGAGGATGTTTCCTATAGTGAGCAAGCTGCAGGGTAATGTAATTGGTGGAAATGTACATAATTCAGAACCAATGACATTGAGATGGGGTTCACTTTAAGAGGCTGGTCTGACGTGATGATGTAATTACGCAAAGTACTTTTACCACGCTTTGTGTTCAGTGTTTGGAGTTCAATAAATGAGTTGTTATATTTTTTTCTTAAACATAAAATGCCTCACGTTATTTTATTTGCAAGACCTACGTTGGTGACCCCAATGCTCTAGGACGATTCCAGAGTTATTGAACATGTCGGCCAATGCAGTCGCTTTTAAACTGCCGGAGTTTTGGGAGCAAAATGCTGTTACTTGGTTTGTACAAACCAAGGCCCAGTTCACGAGAAATCACCGCTGAAAACAGCAAATTCTACTATGTGGTAGTGTTGCTCGGAAGCTCCATGCCTGCAAGAATGGTGAGTCTACTCGAACACCCGCCTGAACGGGATAAATACCGATCTCTGAAAACTCACCTTTTACAGGCTTTTGGACTATGGAAGTCTGAGCACGCTGAGCAGTTGCTCTCCTTGCCCAGCCTTGGTGATGCTTACGCTCCGAAGCTAATGGACCACATGCTGTCTTTCCTGGGAAATCACCATCCTTGTTTTACTTTCAAAGGACTCTTCATGTAGCAAATGCCTTATCAAGTTTACATAGCCCTCAATAATTCACCCATGATGGACGATATGGAGCTTGCTAAAATGGCTGATAGTCTACACTCAGCTAGGCAGCTGTGTATCATTCCTCTTCCTTTCCCTAGCCCAATAAGCCTGGTCAGCAAGGCCTCCAACATATGCACGTGAAACAGGCTACTAATTAGTGCTGCAAAACAGACATCGCTGGGCCTGTGTTTTTAGCACCCTCGCTTTGGTACGAACGCTAGGAAGTGCCAACCACCTTGCAGCTTTGACGGTATCAGCACATCGGGACATCAGAGGTCTGTGAACACCGTGGGTTCCAGCTGCCAGGGTCGTCTACTGTTCATTACTGACACCCTTTCAGTGTGATGTTTCCTGTGTGACATGGGTGCTCAACTGAGTGTACTGCCGCCATCGCTGACTGATGAGAAGGCAAAGAGTGAGGAAACCTCACTGGAGGCTGCCAATGGCAACAGGATCCAGACTTACGGGACACGACGGGCAATACTCTGCTTCAGTGGGCGACGTTACACATGGGACTTCGTCCTGGTTAAAGTGGGTCGACCTCTGCTTGGTGCAAATTTCCAGTGTGCCCAAGGACTGGTGGTCAACCCTTCCCATCAAAGGTACCCGCTATACAATACTAGAAAGCTATAGGAATATTTAGGTATGGTGAATTGTTATCACCGCTTCATTCCACAAGCTGCTGAACTTAAGCTTCCCCCGTATAGTGTGCTTAAAGCTATTACCCCGATCACATGCTTGACTGGTTAGCGGACATGACCAGGGCATTCGATGATACCAAACAAGCTCTTTCTCGTGACCCTCCTGGTGCGTCCGCTCCCCACAGCACCCATAGCCACTACTGCTGAAGTTTCAGACTGTACTGTGGGTGCTGTGCACGAACAGTTGGTTGGAGACACGTGGTAGTCGCCCGCCTTCTTCAGCCAGCAGCTCTGTCCCCCGGAAAGGAAGTACAATACGTTTGACCGTGAGCTTCTCGATCTCTATCTGTCTGTTAGCCATTTTTGTTTTCTTGTCGAGCGCCACCATTTCACGGTATTTGTTGACCACAAACTTCTTGTCCACGCGATGGCCAAAATATCAGACCCTTGGTTTGCACGGCAGCAACGCCAACTGCCCTACATATCCGAGGTCACAACTGATACACAACATATCAAGGGGAAAAATAATGCCGTGACTGATTGGCTCTCACCGCCAGCCATTGTGGCCATACACATAGGGGTTGACTATGCCGGCATGGCAGCCGACCAAACTACTGATCCAGAGATTCAGGCTAACCGAACAGCAGTCACGGGCCTGCGGTTGCCTGAGAACATGAAGTTCGGGGAAGCAGGCACTTTCTCTCCTGTGCGATGTCTCAACCAGCCATCCTTGCCCCATTTTCTTTTAAATCCCTTACTCACTCTTCCTTCAGTTAGTCCTGACGAAGAGTCTCGGCCTGAAACGTCGACTGCACCTCTTCCTACAGATGCTGCTTGGCCTGCTGCGTTCACCAGCAACTTTGATGTGTGTTGCTTGAATTTCCAGCATCTGCAGAATTCCTGTTGTTTGCATCCTTGCCCCATACTGTTTTTGACTCCGTACATGGCCTCGAGCCCCGAGGGCTTCCTTGACAGATGAGTGTTGGCATGATCAGCTCCTGTGGGTCCTGCTGGGGCTCAGAACAGCTCAAAAGAGGATCTGCAGTCGTCTGTGGCTGAGTTGACATATGGATGCCAGGTGATTTTATTCCTGACACCATGATGCACCATGATGCATCCCCTTAGGCCCCCTTACAATGGCCTGTAACACGTTTTGGAATAGGGAGAAAGAACTTTTATCATAGATAAGAGGGATAAACCGGAATGTGTTTTGGTAGATCGCCTTAAACCGGCCCACCAAGATTTGGAGTATTCCGCTGCCATGCCCCTAGTGTGGTTCCTCCAACCATGGAACACAGGACCCGAGCTGGGAGACTCGTTCAAGTTCTGGACAGGCTCACAATGCTGGTTTTAGTGAATTCTGGGAGGGGGGTGCCTGTGTAGGGTAACATAATTGGTAGAACCATACATAATTCACAACCACCGACATTGAGTTGGGTTTCACTTTTAGAGGTTGGTCTGACGGGATGAGATAATTACCTAAAGGAACTTTTACCTCACTTTGTGTTCAGTTATTTTGGAGTTCAATAAATGAGTTGTCACGGTTTTATCTTACTCATAAAACACTTCAAGTTGTTTTATTTGTAAAACCCTACGGAGTCTAGGACCAGAGGGCTCTGCCTCAGAATAGAAGCATGTACCTTCAGAAGAGAGATGACGAGTAAATATCTTTAGCCAGAGGGTGGTGAATCTGTGGAATTCATTGCTACAGACAGCTGTGGAGGCCAAGTCATTGAGTATATTTAAAGTGGAGGTTGATAGGTTCTAGATTAGTAAGGGCATCAAAGGTTACAGGGAGAAGACAGGAGAATGGAGTTGAGAGGGATAATAATCAGATATGATGGAATGGTGGAGCAGACTTGATGGGCTGAATGGCCTAATTCTGCTCCTATATCTTATGGTCTTATGGTCTATGTGCAAAGCACAAGAAGTCGTTCTTTGCAAGCACATAAAAGAGATCAGCTAAGCAATGGAATAAGACCCAAGAGGGATACAGGAGGTTGAGTAAATCAATGGGACAGGGGTGTGTGGGGAGGATTAGAGAAGAGGAAAATCAGTTCAAGTCAAGTTTATTGTCATTTAACTGTATATATGTACACCGCCAAACAAGACAACACTCTTCTGGACCAGGGTGTAAAGCCCAGCAGTACGTGTAGCACACAACAACTTAGGAAAGTAAGAATTAAATCTATATATGAATTACATATATAAACAGGTAAACGAAGTAAAGTGCATAAATTAAATATTGTAGGGTACAGTACAAATTATCTGGTGACACTCCAAATGCAATGTGGCAGGGAGTTCAGAAGCCTGAAGGCCTGAGGGAAGAAGCTGTTTCCCATCCTGACCATTTTTGTCTTTATGCATCAGAGTCTCCTGCCTGATGGTAGAAAGTCAAAGGAGATGCTGGATGGATGGGTGGAATCCTTGATAATATTGAAGGCCCTGCATACGCAGTGCTCCTGATAAATAACTCCGATGGATGGTAGGGAGTCTCCTATGATCCTCTTAGCTATTCTCAGTCCTTTTTAGGGATTTCTGGTCCAATGCTCTGTTGCTCCCATACAAGATGGAGATGCAGCTGATCAGGATGCTCTCCGTGGTGCTCCTGTAAAATTCAATTAAGATGGGGAGGGGGGAGAGCCGCACTTGCCACAATCTCCTCAGGAAGTGGGGGTGCTGCTCTGCCTTCTTATTCAGGAAGGTGATATTGGGGGACCAGCTGAGCTCATCCGCGATGTGAACTCCCAGGAACACGGTGCACTTAACTCTCTGTATGGAGGAGTCATGTATGTGCAGAGGAGAATGGTTAATCTGCACCTTCCTAAAGTTCACAGTCATTTTCTTGGTCTTCTCCACATTCAGACTTAGGTTGTTGTTCTCACACCCGTCCACCAACCGCCCCACTTCCTCTCTGTACTCCAATTAATCACCCTTGACGAGGCCAACCACTGTTGTGTCATCCGTAAATTTAATGACACGGTTTGAACTGGAGCCTGTGACACAGTCACGTGTCAGCAGTGTGAGCAGCAGAGGGCTGAGCACCAGTGCTCGCCGTAATGAGAGTCATTGCTGCACACACAGAACTGATGGTTGCCTTTCTGTTGAGAAGTCCAGGATCCTGTTACAGATGGAGGCATTGAGACCCAGTGAGGACAGTTTCCCCACCGGTTTCTGGGGTATGATGATGCTAAACACTGAATTGAAGTCTATAGACAGCAACCTGGCACATGAGATCCCATTTTCCAGGTGGGACAGGACAAGGTGGAGGGCAGAAGCTACTGCATCATCAGTGGATTGACTTGAATGATAAGCAAACTAGAAAGGGTCCAATGTAAACACGAGGAATTCTGCAGATGCTGGAAATTCAAGCAACACACATCAAAGTTACTGGTGTACGCAGCAGGCCAGGCAGCATCTCTAGGAAGAGGTACAGTCGACGTACCTCTTCCTAGAGATGCTGCCTGGCCTGCTGCGTTCACCAGCAACTTTGATGTGTGTTGCTTGAGGGTCCAATGTGGCTGGGAGAAAGGCTTTAATGAGCTTCATCATCAGCCGCTCAAAGCATTTCATAATGGCTTATGTTAATGTCACAGGATGATAGCAATTTAGGCAGGTTACTTTCATCTCCTTTGGCACTGGAATGATGGTTGCCACCTTGAAAACTGAGGGGACAATTGACTGCTCCAGAGAGATGTTGAATATATCCATCAGCACCTCAGTTAGCTGGGTGTACCTAATAAAGTGGCCATTGGATCTAGGTGACCCCTGCACTATGAAAGTTCGTTATGAAAACTCGCTCCTACAGAATTTACAAATCATTCGCATAACCCTGCCTAAAACTGTGAAATACAGAATAAAGTCTACTTTCAGGGATTTTAGGTGAAAAAAAGCAAATAAATAACATTTTTTTGACTTACATTTCTTGACATTATGGAAAATTGTGATACGGACCATTTTTCAGAGGGACAACCTCCTTCCCATCCCTCCAGAACACTCATACTGTGGGGATCTTCTGCATTGTCACGCCATTTTGTTGAATTTCATGGGCAGAGTGCAGGTAAAACTCACTGATGCTACTACCTGGTAGATTTAACACTACAGGGAGGGTTTTACAGGTGAACATGTCTTTACTGGAAGTGTAAAAACACACGCTCAGCTTCTGGAAAACTTAGAAACTATCAGTAATGCCAAAAAAAAAACAAGCAGCATCTGTGGGAGAAGAAAAAAGTTAAAGTTTAAGATCAAAGACTATTCATCAGAAGTGGAATAATAGGAAACATGATAGGTTCAAGTTTCACAGAGGATGAAGGAGGGATAGATAGGAATGTATTCACTACTCTTCCTGATGTCAGTCCCAGATTTTAATATCTGTCGTCATGTTCTACTCCTACAATTGAACTTAGTCGTAACTCCAGTTTACCACAACCAACGAGAGCCTTGGTTTTTAGGATCTAGGCTCTGCCAAAACAAAGCAACCTTTCTTGACCACCCCTAATTTTTCTTGAGAAGATCGTGGTGAGCCTACTTCCTGAACTGTTGCTGTCCTTCTGAAGGTACTCTGTTGGTGCTATTATGCAGCTTGTTCCAGGATTTAGATCCACAGTGAAGGATGGTGATATATTTCCAAGTCGGAATGACGCACAGCTTGGAAGGGTGCAGATGGTGGCATTCCCAAACTCTTGTTGGCCTTGTCTTCTTGGTGGTAAAGTTCACAGATTTGGGAGGGGCTTTTAGAGTAAATTGGATGAGTAACAACAAGCATCTTCTAGATGGTCACACACATTCACTGTGCAGCACTGGTGAAAGAGTGAACGTTCAAAGTTGTGAATGAACCATAGCTGATTGATTGTGAGAATATGGCAAATGCACATGTGACTGACTGATTGTGAGGTGAATCTATTGGGCCTCCTACACAAGGGCTCTAGAGTGCACGTTTTTTTGTCTCGGAGGGCCCGGCTCATTGCTGTCACACTGTCAGTTGCCTTGTGTATACTGTTAATAATGTGACTCAGTAAAATCATTTAATCATACTACTCTTGTCATTCCTGCTCCAGGCATATGTAATAGTTAATAAGGTACCAGTCAAGTTGGCTGCTTTGTCCTGGGTGTGCCTTGGTCCTGATGTCCTGGAGGTGTTTGCACTGCAGTTATCCAGGGAAATGGAGAGCATTCCAGTAACGCAACCAACTTCATACCTGCTCTTGTAGCTACAGTATTTATGCGGCTGGTAGCGTAGATGTTAGCACAACACTTTACTGCACCAGCTGCAAGATTGGGGTTCAATTCCTGCCACTCTCTGTAAGGTGCTTGTGCATTCTCCCGGTGATTGTGTGGGTTTCCTCCAGGTGCTCCGGTTTCCTCCCACATTCCCAAGACATATGATTAAGGTTAGTGAGTTGTGGGTATACTATCTTGGCACCAGAACCATGGCAACATTTGTAGGCTTCCCAGCACAATCCTTGACGACTTGATTTGATGCAAACAATGCACTTCACTGTAGATTTTCATGTACATATGACAAATAGAGTGAATCACCTTAATCTTATTTGAGTTTCTGGTCAATGGTGACATCCCAGATTGTTGATGGTGGGGAACTCAGTGATGGTACTGTTTCTGAATACCAAAAGTGAGTAGCTAAATTCTCTCTCGTTGGGGAAGGCCATTGTTGGACATTTTTGTGGCATGTATAGTTACTTTACAGCTCCTGCCAATAAAATGTTTGGGCATTAATATTTTTATGGCCGGGCTGTTTCATTTATTGAAGAGTTGAATGGAAATGACTAGAACTGAACATTGTGCAAGAATCAGCAAACATTCCCACACTGGACATTATAACGGAAGGAAGGTCAAGAATGAAGCAGCTGATGATGGTAGGCACTAGGCATTGCCCTGAGGAACTCCTGCTGTTTCGTCCTGGAGCTGGGATGATTGATTCCCAACAACTACAACCATCATTATCTGTGCGGGGTAAGACTCCGGTCATTGTATTGTTTTCACTTTGATGCCCATTCTCCTCAGTTTTACGTGGGCACCTCGAAGCGACACTCAATGTGTAATGTACCAAATGTAAGCTTGAAATCAAGGACAGTTACTCTCGCATTTCTTATGGAATCCACCTAATTGGCCCATAGTTGTTCCATTGTTGTGATGACATCACATACCTGAAGTTCTTGGTGAAACCCAAACCGGACAACTCCTGAATTGCAAAAGACTTGGCAAAGTACATCAAGAATATGGGCCTGGAGTCACTTTAAATGTCAATCATTGCTGTGAGTTAATCCTCCAGGCCTTTGTATATGGGGTATACACCTGATTTACGCAAGTAATACCCCATCTACGTAGTCCAGTATTAGGCAGAACAACATTTGAAGTTTCACTAAACCACTAAAGAGGTTTCAAATATCCTGAGCTTTGAAAACTGAGGCAGGCAGATGCTGCATGCAAGACATTGACGTCAGTATGTTCAGCTGTTCTCTCCCTGATAACCTCAGCATGATATGATGTACTACCAATTTTTTTTTGTGTGAGGGTCACAGGTTGTGTGGAGAATATCCAATTTACATTGGTAAGGGAGAAAATATGAAATGGGTGACTCGTGGAGAGCGATTATCTGCAGAGAATCATCAGATATGCTCATCAGATAAGACAAACTGTTCAAGGAAGGACTTGGGTTAATTTCCTGATGGGTCCAATTTCATCCAGAAATCACCGCCAGCGTGATCTGTCGTAAGTTTTATGTGCAATTTGTGCATGACAAACAGGTGCTAATGGATCCAATTTCGAGGCTATATATTTGACGAATTCAGTTAATTCTCTGGTGATTGCACCAAGTTCACCACAGTCATCAACATAAAGAACATCGATGGCCTGTCAAAAGGTACTGACATTCCTCTGGAGATTACACAAGTAATGAAATATGAGAAATTGTAAAACACCTTTGCTACCTAGGCCCTAATGTTGTCAGCTCAGAAAACCTTAAAGAAGAGCTGAATGCCATGTGTTAATTTAATCCACTTTGGCAAGCTCAAAACACTTCACTTAACTGAGGTATCAATATATTAAATGTGTAACCTTTGCACTTTTTGACAATGAAAATTTAGATTATAAATGCTAGTGATTGAACTGTATTCATCACAATCTTATAAAGATCTTTGGACTAATTTTGAACCAGTACATAGTCATAGCCAAATTCCATTCAATTCATGTAGATAATCTAAGATGCATGCAGTCTTAGCTGGCTAGGACTCGTTGAGAGCACGCCACACATCTGCATACACAAGGGTGTATTCTATAATCAACTACAGTAGTGTAGGAGCAATATCCTACAGTCGTGTAGGAGGAAACTAAACTTTATTTCACTGACAAAATGAAACTAAATCCACAGATGTTCAGCCTCTCCATTGTTGACTGGAATAAACATGCCCGTGGGGGTTTGTGGTCTGTAAGAACAAATTCAAAGTTGGTGCAAATCAAAGAGACTGAAAATTGGGAGTAAGGCAGGATACAGACTGAGTTCAGGTCTCCTGGTTATATCTAGAAAAAGACTATGCCTCTTCTCTCATTCTAAAACCTAGCATACCAATCCACTTGGATGGTTATTGATTTTACTTTTTAGTATTTTGAGGATTAGGAGTTAAGCATTTCCATCTAAGAACTCAAGGCTTGGGGAGGGTGTTGGGAGTGACAGATGTTGAGGTCAAAATTCATGCCGGCTTGTTTGGGGCCCAGAATTAACGTAGCATTCTTCCCAACTGTGGCTTCCAAGTTTCTTAACGTGTAGTTCTGGTGAACCATCTCAATTCTTCTGTTGGCCCACATCTGCTTAGATCAAGGGGTCCCAACCTGGGGTCTACGGACCCCTTGCTTAATGGTATTGGTCCTTGGCATAAATAAAAGATTGTGAACCCCTTGGCTTAGATGATCCCTTGGGAACACAGAGGACTTGCTTCCATTTCAGATCTGAGGCCATGATGAGGTGGCTGATGAGGCCAATGTGGGACTACAAACTGCGCCTTAGGTGGGACAAGAGATGTTCGATAGATCAAATGGATGAGTAGTCAGGAAGTACTCTAGTCTGTTAAGCACTTGTAGTGTGCTACTGTGTTCTGGCTGGTTCTCTGTGGCATACCAGATGTTCCTCTGACATGCTGAGTGTGCTCAGCTCAGTGATTACCACCAGACATAAAGAGAAACATTTTCTGAAGGAAGCTTTGGGAGCGTCTGTGCAGTATTTTGTCAGTACTCCTGGAAAAGTGTTGCTGTGATGGGCCAAGGAGTATAGTGCCTGTTTGGCGTCTGGTGCCTGGCATATGTACAATTTTGACACATCTCTTGCTCCTCCTCTCTAAAAACTGTTTTTCTCTCTACAGCCCCCAGGTAAGTGCTGGGAGGTGAGGTCAGCCAGAGGGAAATAATCACAGTTGGCAGTAACCTTCAACTCATGCTCCTTTTGGTCCCACAAGCATTACAGCAAAAAAATAAATAAACTTACTTTTGTGCTTGCAGGCAAGATCCACATCATGAAAATTAGAATCAGTGCACAGTGCTCTGCACAGAACTGCCCTCTCAAACAGATGAGGGCCCCAGTGCTTGATTAAGATGGCCACCTCAGAAGCCTAAAGACTGGCCCAAGTTTTGTGGGGATTAACTGGACATACTATTTCCAATTTCAGATTCAAAAACACACAGTTATACAGCATGGAAACAGGACCTTTGTTCCACAGACTCCACACAATACGTCATCCATCGTCCATTTATACAAATCTTATGGCAATCCATTTTTATTCAGCCCTTATTCAACTCTCCTCAATTACTGGCTTAGTAGGAGTAATTTACAGTTTCCAATTAATCTACCAACCCACACGTTCTTGGGTGTGGGAGGAAACCAGAGCACCCAGAGGAAACCCATGTAGTTGCAAGGAGAAAGTGCAAACTGTTTACAGATGTCACTGGAGATTGGATTGAACCTGAGGCAGCTGCTCTACTAGTTGTGTCATTGTTCCAGCCCCTTAACAATGCCTAATTTCTACTGCTACACACTTAGATGCATAAATAATTATGCAGAACTTCATTGCTAATCTCATTTTGATTAATGCCTTACACTACAATTCACATTTACCAGTTGTAAGTGCATCTTATGCATGCAGAATAACTATCAATATTCTTAGTGACCTGTTAAACACTACTCAAGGGCTGGTGGTAGATTATCTGCAAATTGCAATGGTGCAAAGCTTGATAAGGTTGAGGAACGTAGAAGTAACCACTTTTATTGAGTGTTATATTAATTTATAATTAACTTATGATTTTTTGATAACATCACTGGAAACCAACAGGAAAAATATCATTTTTGCAGCACTCTGAATTCTCCATAGTGACCGTGCAAACAATAAAGTAATTTACATATCTTAAAACAAACAGCTGCATTTTTCACAGAAAACTGTAAGAGTTCCAACTCCAGCATGGAAGTTAGAATAACTTTTAGATTAACTCTTTGATGGTGAAAGAACTCTTATTTGCAGATTTGTACAATTTCAACACTTATGACTTGAAACAGATCCAAACTTAATCGACATGCTCAAGTAAACAGTTTTAAATATAGCTTCGTTTTTTTCCAAGGACACTCTCAGTCTAGATTGTGCTCCCTCAGGATGCCGTGAGTCATTCTTTTAACTGATACATATAAAATCTGCTATTTGGTTCACAACCACAAGAAAATCAAATCCTTCAATGAATTGCGTGTGTTTATATTTTAAAATAATACTCCGAGCTAAAAGTTAATTCTGAACCTAGAAAGTGTGCAGTGTCCACTACTAATCCAGTTTACACTTTCTAGATAAAATTTGTTTTTAATCAAAAGAATATTGCAATGCTTTATTTGATAAAAATCCTAAGCTACAAACATATAATTGTGTTTCATATTACTAAAGAAGTTAAATTCAAGAAATTGCTTTCATATTTTGAAAGATGCTAGATGTTTTCATTGCTTCAATAGTCATCATTAGTTGCATTGCAAGCTGAAGTAAATTGAGTAATAGTTTTTTATTTAAATACATAATTTAAACTTCAAACTTTCATTTGATTTCTGTTGATTATATAAACCGTTTTTACTTCCTCCAATACCACAATTCAAAAATAACGTATTGGCTGAGAATCCCTTTGGAAAACTCAAAATGGCATGATGCAAAATACTTTTTAAGGTGCATTTAGGTATTTTATATGTTAAATACTCTGTGTTCTTCAATGAATGACTCATTGTTGTTAATCATCAGCAAGATGTGACAGGAAATTTAAAGGAGGCTTGACTCAAAAGGAGAGCAGCGGAGACAATTTAGCAGTAAATGATATTTTACTAATAAACAGCAAACTAATAAGCAATGAGAGGCCAAAAAACAAGAGAGAACAGATATTTAAGATGACAAGGCAACGTGGTAACTAAGGCTAGGAGCAACTGGTTGAGTCTGGCTGGTTTGATGGCTGAACATGAACTATGGATAAGAGCTGGGTTTAAATAGGCTGCAGATGATGTGTTGGAAATGAGTGGTGGGTGACTCCTGTTAGCTTGGTGGAGACTGGGAGGAGCCTGCATGTTTAGCTCTGACAAGATATGGACATCACTGGCAATGCCAGAGGTTGTTCCCATTTCTAATTGTCCCTAAACCAGGGAGATGGCTAAGTGACAGCCACATTGGTAAGACCAAGCAAGATTCAAGATTGTTTAATGTTATTTCCTGTACACAAGTATAAAGAAGAGCAAAATAATTGTTACTCTGGATCCGATGCAGCTCAAAAATACACAATAACATAAAGAACACAATAATTTTAAAACACAATAAATATAAATACGCAAGATAGCTTATATACAGAGATTGATTGTATGTCGATAAAGTGACGCTAGGCACAGGAGTGTCTGTACATAAGGTGTCTGACAGGAAATGATAAAGTAGTGGTGGTGGGAGATCTGAAGGGGTGGGTTAGTTGGTGGAGGTGTTGATCAGACTTACTGCTTGGGGAAAGTAACTGTTTTTGAGTCTGGTGGTCCTAGTGTGAATACTATGTTAGCCTCCTCCTGATGGGAGTGGGACAAACAGTCCATGAGCAGGGTGGGTGGGTTCCTTCATGACGTTACTGGGCCTTTTCTGGCACTTATCTATATACGTATACATCCTTGATGGTGGGTAGGCTGATGTCAGTGATGTGTTAGGCAGTTTTGTTTTGACTAGCTGTTGCTGAGCCTCCCTGTCTGCCGCAGTGTAGTTTCCATACCATGTGGTGATGAGCTCGTAGGATGTTCTCTGCTGCATATCTGTAGGATGATGTGAGGCTCTCTTCACCTTCCTCAGAAATTAGAGGTATTGGTGAGCTTTTCTGATTGTGTATAATCTGTTCTTGGACCATAAGAGTAAGATAGATATCTTTCTGGGAAGGACAGTAGTAAAATGGATGGGTCGTTAATGACAATCCATTGCTTATTTTGGTCATCAGTACAGAAACATATATTTTTATCACAATTCCAGATAATCTAATTACTTGAAATTAAATTCCCCTGCTGCTGTGGTGGAATCAAGCCTTGTCTCTGGACCCTCAGCCATGAGTTCAGTAACTTAAGCATTGCACTATTATTCCCTTTATTTTGAAACCAATAATGTAAAAGAAAGAAGACATTTCCAAACCTTTCCTTCTTTGTTTTGACAGGGGATCCCTGCCTTTAAAAAAAATGTTTCAGCTTGTGTGCTACTGCTGATTTAAAGTCACTGTTTGTGTAGTACAGCAAGAACACACACTGTGACGAGAGTCCTTGGTGAGAATAGTTTCGACCCAAATGCTATAGAGTATCCGAAACAAGGACTGACACGCGGTCTCAAACGGGATCAAGAACTGAGCACAAAACCAACAGTAGACAATATCACTAGTAGGCTTGTGATTGAGCACCGAACCCCAGCTCTTTAAATACATAATTCTTGGCATCCAAAACATGATTGCCAATTAGTGGGCCAGTCCTGAACCTTTAAAGAGGTGCGCCAGCTATCCATACTCCGGAAAGTTAGAGCGTCGAAATCTCAGAAGCTGGCATGGTTGGGAGTGTCTTGTAACAGGACCTCCTCCCCTATGGCTGACTCCTGACAGCCCTGGCTGCTCGGGGAGACATTGATGGTAGTCGTGGATGAGAACTGAATCCAATATGTCTCTTTCAGGTACCCAGCACCTCTCCTCGGGTCCAAATTCTTCCCAGTCCACGAGGTATTGCCAAACACCCCGAACAGCACGTGAGTCCAAAAGTCTTCTCACTGTGAAGACCTCTTCCCCCTCAATAAAACTGGGTGGTGATGGGACTGATGGTGGTGTGGCTAAGGGGCCGCTGCAGACAGGTTTTAATTTAGAGATGTGGAAGGTAAGATTGATCTTTAGGGTCTTAGGGATCTGCAAAGTGTAAGCCACCAGGTTTATTTTCCTCAGGCCTTTGAGGGGTCTAATGAACTTGGGCACCAGCTTCCAAGACTCCACTCAGAGAGGTAAATCATGAGTGGACAGCCAGACCTGTTGCCCAGGTTGCAAAGTGGGTCCCTGTCTTCTCCTTGGGTCCGCCTTGGTTTCTGCTTTCTGTTTCGAGTCCAGCAAAATCTCTCTTGCCCTCATCCATTTTTGCTTGCAGCATTGGATGAGATCTTCGGCCGCAGGGACCCCAACCTCGGCCTCCTGTTCTGGAAAGAGAGGTGGAGGATAACAAAACTGGCACTTGAACAGTGACCCCCTGTTCACTGAATGCTGTAAGGTGTTGTGGACGACCTCTGCCACATCAAAAGGTCACACCACTCATCAGGTCTGTCTGAGGCCAGGCATCTTAGGGTACATTCTAAATCTTGGTTGGTTCACTCCATCTGGCCGTTGGACTGTGGGTGAAACCTGGAGGGAAAGCTTGCTGTTGCTCCAATCAGCTTACAGAATGCCCTCCAGAAATCTGATATGAATTGTGGAGCACAATCCAACACAATGTCCATCGGGAATCTGTGGATCCTGAAGAATTTTGGCCATCTCTGCCACAGATGGTAGCTTCTCCAAGGCAATGAACTTGCAGGTTTTTGAAAACTGATTGACAATTAACATGATGCCAGTCTTCCTGTTGGATTGTGGAAGACCCGTGACAAAGGCCATAGAAACATGCGCCCCTGGTCTTTCTGGAACAGGTAGAGGATGGAGGAACCCTTGACATCGGGTTCGGGGTTCCTTGTTCTAGGCACATACCTCGCATGCCTGCACATACTGCCAAACCTCTTTCATCATTCCAGGCTACAAATACCTTCTCCTGATAAACTCGAGGAACTTGGCAATCCCTGGGTGAGCAGCCATTCTCGGTGAATGTCTCCATTGGAGTACCTGGAACCGGATGGAACTTGGGATGAACAGCCGACCCGGAGGACCATTCCTAGGAACTTCCCCTTGCACCTGGGCCTTGTGAACAAGAGCGCTAATTCCCCAATGTATTGGCACTATCAACCTGGTCTGGGGCAAAATGGTGGTTGAATCCAGCAAAATCTCTCTTGCCCTAATCCATCTTTTGCTTGCAGTGTTAGATGAGATCTTCGGCCACAGGAACCCCGATCTCGGCCTCCTGTTCCAGAGAGAGAGGCGGAGGATAACCAAACTGGCATCCTCTGCTCTGAATGCTGTAAGGTGTTGTGGATGATCTCTGCCCACAGCCAATGGTCGCACCACTCATCAGGTCTTTCTGAGGCCAGACATCTCAGGGTACATTCTAAATCTTGGTTGGTCTGCTCCGTCTGGCCATTGGACTGCAGGTGAAACTCAGAGGAAAGGCTTGGAGATGATGAAATCCAAAAATGAAATGGTTGTTGCATGAAATTCGGACTTCTCTAGCTTAAAAATAATGTCCAAGGTCTAGAAGCCTCTTTAAAATGTCCCTGATGTGAGCAATGAGCTCCTCCATGGACTTCCAGAAAATTAGGGTGTCATCTAAGTAGGTGAAGGCGTACCTATGGAGAGTATCTCAGAGCATGTCATTTATTAAGGCCTGAAAGGCTGCTGGAACATTCACAAGACTGTAGGGCATAACCAGGTACCCGTAGTGTCCCGTCAGTGGAATGCAGTTTTCCACTCATTGCCCTCCTTTAAATGGACCAGATTGTATGCACTCTACAGGTCTAGCTTTGTGAGTATTCTTGTTGCCTGGAGTATCTTGAAGGCCGTATTCATGAATGGAAGGGGGTAACAATTCTTGGCCATTATGTGGTGTAACCCCCTATAATCAATGTATGGCCGCAGACTCCCATCTTTCTTTTGTATGAAGAACGAGCCTGTGCCAACTGGTGAGATGGAGGGCCGAATGAATCCCGTGGCAAAAGTTTCCTTTATATCCTCTTCCATTGAGCTTATCTCTGGGCCTGAGAGTGCGTACAATTGACCCGTGAGGGACAATTACCAGGCAGCAGGTCTACAGCACAGTCGTAGGGTCGGTGCGGTGGAAGAGCTGAGGCCTTTCCCTTGCTGAAGACCTCCTCCAAGTAGATGGAAGGGATTTTGACCAGTTTGGGAGTTGCTGTCTCCTCTGGTCCTTCTTTTGAGGATGACTCCTGAGGCAGCTTAGGTGGCAGGGTGATTCGACAGACCTCAGAGTTCCCCTAGGCTCACAAAGCTTATTCGTAGAAACAGTGGCAAAATCAGATTCCAAATTCCCATCTGTATCCTCAGATGATGGCGATGAGGCGTTACAGATGGTCCTTGTCTCACCGGGAATAGGCTTCAAGGATCTGCATATAGGAGTCTTTCCTTTCCTCGACCTGGCGGCTGGATTCCTCAGGGTTAGCTATGTTTTCCAGACTGCTCAGGCATCTCCCTGGTCTTCTCCTGAACTAGAGATTCCCTCTCTCTAGTTCGCATACGGTCCCGACTAGACAGTGTCGGGGCACACACAGTCCCATTGGCTGGGACCGGCTTGTCTGTCCTTGAGGACAGGACTAGGTCTCCAGAAGGCCTCAGGTTCCCTTGCGCTGAAGACCACATCCTTGTTGGCCATTGATCTTGGGAGAGTCTCAGGATTGGAACACCACACCGCAAACAAACTTTCTTACAGTGACCAGACCAAGAGTGATTCTTCCCTCCCTCCAGTCCACAGATGGGTTATGCTCGGACAGCCAAGAGTACCCAAGGATAGGTGGACGAGTGGAGAGTCAGTAATGATCCCCTATCCTCATCTACAACACCACAGTCTGTTGCTGGATCTGCCTAGAACCCAGTGGCTGGCCGTCCAAGATGGTTATGGGATGGAATGGCTCAACTCTCACAGCGATATGTCGAACCGACAGGCTGTTCCTAAATCCAGAAAATGACCCACTGCCCCAGAGTCCACAAAAGCCTTCACCTGTCTCAAGTTCTTACCCCAGGTGAACTCCACCTTCAGTACAAAACCAGAATCCATGGGATTGGGAATAGTGGCTCCTACCATCACAGTCCTCCTGACACTGGACCGTCTTAGCAGTTCTCCAGGTGGCTGCAGCTTCAGACATTCAGCCTGCAGGTGGCCTGCTTCCCCACAGTAAAAGCAGCAACCTTGACTCTATCATTGGGACCTCTCATCAGCGCAGAGTCTAGTGCCACCTATCAGCATGGATTCGACTGGATCTTGAGCAGGCAATAGTCGTGGTCCGAGTTGGGGAGTGGAACTACAGTGCATAGGGACCAGGCTCTGACTGGATCTCTTGGATCTCCTGAAGTGGTCCCACTCTCATTCTGCCAGACAATTATCGAGACGGATGGACTGGCCAATCAGAAACTCTAAGTTCTCTGCTGGCTCTCCCAAGACGAGGGCATTCTTCATCTCGGAGTCCGTGGCCAAGGCTTCCCTGTACCAACCATTCTGCTGGGCCAAGGTCCGAAATTTGATTGTGTAGTCAGCAACCTTGACTCTATCACTGGGACCTCTCATCAGCGCAGAGTCTAGTGCAACCAACCTGCATGGGCTCGATAGGATCTTGTGCAGGAGATGGGCTGGTCATGGTCTGAGGTTGGGGAGCAGAACCACAATGCACTGGGACCGGGCTCGGACCAATTTCCTTTGACCTCTTGAAGTAGTCCCACTTTCACTCTTTCATACGATTATCCAGACTGATAGATTGGTCGATCAGATTGTCTAAGTTCTCTGCTGGCTCTCCCAAGGCGAGGGCACCCTCCAGCTCATCTCTGAGTCCATGGTGGTATAGAGTAACTAGGCCCGCCCCATTCCAGCCATTCTCTTGGGCCATGGTCTGAAACTCAATAGCGAAGTCGGCCGCTGACTGTTCGCTCTCTCGAATCTTCATCAGAGAGATAATGAAGGCCAGCCTACCATACTCCGAAGAGAACTGGGACACCTGAAGTTCAAACACAAATGAGCTTCGGGTGAGGAAGCCGCTGCAAGTACCCAGGCCTCCATTGAATCTCTCCAGGGTTGGAAGATATACAGGCTCCGCAGAGTGACTGACTGGCTCTCCCGGGCAACTCTGACTTCCTTCTTGTGAAAGTTGGTAAATGGCTACCTGGAGGTTGTGTATCTCGAGGCTCTGTCCAGAAATCCTCTCGCTGTGATTGGCCACAGCGGACTAAAGAATCTGATACCCCGCTGCGTCCATACTGGCTCAATCATTCTGTGATGAGAGTCCTGGACAAGGATGGTTTGGACCCAAATGCTGGAGCACCCAAAGCAAGGATTGAGAACTGAGCACAAAACAAATGCTGGATGAGCAACACACATCAAAGTTGCTGGTGAACGCAGCAGGCCAGGCAGCATCTCTAGGAAGAGGTACAGTCGACGTTTCAGGCTGAGACCCTTCCTCAGGACTAACTGAAGGAAGACCACTTTCAAATCTCTTACTAGCTCTTCCTTCAGTTAGTCCTGACAAAGGGTCTCGGCCTGAAACATCGACTGTACCTCTTCCTAGAGATGCTGCCTGGCCTGCTGTGTCCACCAGCAACTTTGATGTGTGTTTCTTGAATTTCCAGCATCTGCAGAATTCCTTGTGTTTACGTTTTTAAATGCTGGACGATATCACCTCAGTTCAGGTGCTCTTTAACTACACAATTTTTGGTGCCCAAAGCACGATTGCCAAATAGCAGGACAGTCCTGAATCCTTAAAGCAACTATCTGTACTTCGGGGAGTTAGAGCCTCCACATCCTGGAAGATGGTGCGGTTGGGAGCATCTCGTAACACAAGCATCATTTAATTACTTATTCTGTCGGTGTTTGTTTTGAATAAATCGTTACTTGGAACATTTGAAGGTCTTCCTTTCTTCAAAAAGGCATCATGAGATCTCTTTTACATTGATGTGAATATGCAGACAGAACCTAAGCTTAACCATCAGCCCATTTGTCTTCATTTTGTAATTTCACTAAATCGTTTATTTTATTTTTATACCTTCTTTACTACCCTGGCTCCTTTTTGTTATTTAATCTATTCGGCACCCTGCTCTATCACAGAGACTCTCATTCTCTCTTCCCTTTCCTACTTTCTCTGCAGCTTTGAATTTGTTTCATTTCTAACTTTTCCCAATTCTGTTGAATGGCCATTAACCTGGAAAGTTACCTTTGTTTCTTTCTCTGCAGATGCTACCTGGTCTGCTGAGTTTTTTCAGCATTTTCTGTTTTATTCTATGAGACATCACCTGGTTCTATTTTGGAATGTTTTTGAATGTATAATCCTGGGATTTAGAAATCAGAGTATGAGCTGATTCATTTGAAGATAGCTCACTCTGAAACCATGGATGCTTTCTTGTTGTGGCTGAGGCACGGCCACCCAGTGCTTCAGTGAGATCCTCTTTCAGTAATATTTTAACCCATCACTAAGCACCTCAGTGCACTAAGGACTGTGCACCCCATATCCCAAAAGACACAATCCTTGCCAGATGTCTCCTATACACTGATCTACTGCCCACCCCAACCCTCCGTCCACTGAAACCTATTGAATATTGAAAGGCCTGGATAAAGTGGGCAAGGAGAGGATGTTTCCAGTAGTGAGTGAGTCTCAGAATAGAAGGAAGTCCCTTTAGAACAGAGATGGGGAGAAATTTCTTTAGCCAGAGTGTGGCGAATCTGTGGAATTCATACCACAGATGACCAAGTTTTTGGGTATATTTAAAATGGAGTTTGATAGGTTCTTGATTAGTAAGGACCATCAAAGCTTATGGTGAAAAGGCAGCAGAATGGGGTTGAGGGGATAATAAATCAGCCATGATGGAATGGCTGAGCAGACTCGATGAAGTAAGTGGCCTATGTCTTATGGCCCAGAATATCACAAACTAAGATCCATTTTACTTGATGTTGTGTTTTAGTCCTCAAATCCAGTGCTTTCTCCACTTTCCTCCCTGTCCCTTTAAGGGCCTCTGCAGACGATCCACTTCCCTCATCTTTCAACTGTTTGACTGCCAAGAGGCCACAGTCTTTATAAGGGATTCTCAACTCCATTTACAGGAATCTTATCACGAAGGTCAGCAGGAACTCCTGCCAGTGTTGATCATATGGAGTGGTGTTCTCTGCTGTCCAATTTGTGACAGGGACTACAATCGGACTGTGGCAGAGGTTGTGGGTGTATGGGTGAGGAAGTTCATTTGAAATACAGACATCCATTAAACTAGCCAATGAATTAATAATCATCACATCAGAAAAGCTCCTGGTCAAAAATAACTGTGCAGGTGCTATTGGGGATCGTGCTGACAATCCGATACCATTCTCACAAAAGAATGTTGAATTTTGTCAAGTAATTATTTTGGGAAAATTGCTCATTTCTCATGTGCTGCTACCATGGAGAACATGTTTTCAAAAGAAAAAATACTCTGAATTATATTTCAAGTCAAGGTTAAGAAAACAAGAGGTAATGGAAGTTTGATTTCCTGAGGGTTTTGTGATCCAACCTCCTCAAGTTAACAGAAAGGATATTAATTGCTTCTGGCTTCAAACTCAGCTTAACATTTCCTTCGTTTCAGTAATTTCCCCATCAATTTATTTTGAGAGTATATCTTGGAGGCAAAAAATTAAAACAAATGATCACATTTTCACAAGTTTCTATTTTGTTAACTTAACCTCCATGTTATATTTACGTGGCCTTTCAAAATTTTCCTTTCAGTGTTCTCACTGTGTCTCTCATGCAACTGTTGGTTTTGGGACGCATTAGTTTCTCACCCAAGTCTTCATTTATGCACCTGACAGTGAGTGTTAGCAAGTTATTTGGCCAAGCTTTTGTTTCATCTTGCTTAACACCCTCAATCCTAGTAGAATTTACAGACAGGGAGGTTCAGAAAAGGAACCTCAGACTGATGGTTCAGTGTAACCAGGTCAGTAGTAACATTCGACTGCCATTTCAGTTACGAATAACTAGCTCCGATTTCCTTTCTTGATTAAAAGTAATCAGTTACCTCAGTGTGCATGCTAATAAGTTCAGTGATAGAAACTGTAGAAAGGTTCTTGATGAAAGAGGAAGGTTGAATTGACATTTGAATTAGCTGAGAGTCTGAAGCAAGTTAAGGAAAATTACTTACTCTTCCAAATCCGTAACCTTTGCTGCCTAGAAGGTCAAATGAAGTTGATGTAATGGAACATCCCTACTAGTCACAATGCACACTGTCCTGACTTGGTAATATGTCAGTGTGTTCATAACTCTCACAGTGTCAAATTTCTAAACACAGGAACTATTAAACTGTTAGGGCTTCAGCAGTTCAAAAAGATAGCAAGTGCAAATGGAGACAGGCAATAAATACTAGCAACATTTAAATCTTGTAATTCAATGAGAAATTGTGAGTGGCTAAATGTTTTGTACAAAAGGTCCCTTGACTACTTGGGTTGTATGAAACTGTCTCCGAGTATAAATTGCACTTATTTTAGGTTGGAGAGATGAGAAATGTGGTAGGAAGAAGATATAACCCATTTCTAACATCAATAACAGGGAAATAGTGGCAGCTTCTATTGCACCAAATCTTGAAAGTATGATTATTACATTTTAAGACAGTAGGTGCTAAAAATGTCTGGTGCTCCCAGGTGGATGTGCTGCTCTGGCAATGCAATCATGAATGACCATTTTCCCTCATGGTCACCCTCTCCCTCTTCCCCACTCCCTCCTTCTCTCTCACCCCCCTGCAAATTTCAGTAAGAACTTGGAAGCACTTGACAATTCCATATTAAACGTATTTCTTGGGTTTGAGGCTTGGTTCAGGGGGAGGGAGAGCCAGTTTCCAAAGAATGAGGGTTGTACCTTGAAATGGGTTGCTGTGGAGAGTACATAGCTGAGGAGAGTTAGGGTTGGTCCTCTGGAGAAACTGGGCCCTGAATTTGGGAGCTGTGATCAGGTAAGTGGCAGGGGAGCAGTCGGTGGTCTAAAATCAAGGGTCTGGGAGATCACTAAGTCTGAGTCTGAAGGATCTGGAACCTATAATTTCAGAACTGTTCCTACTTATGAGTTCCATAATGGGCTTAAAGGTGGGAAAAATTGGTGGTTCAAAGTTCAAAGTACAAAGTAAATTTATTATGAAAGTGTGTAACTGGCCCAAATGATTACTGCCCAGTGGCACTGACTTCAACAATCATGACGTGCTTTGAGTGGCTGGTAATGGATTGTATAAAATCCCACCTTCTAGCTACACTTGACCCTTTCCAGTTTGCCTACTGTTAAAACTAGTTCACTGATGATGCCATATCCCTACCCTCCTCTTCTCCTAGAAAATGATGCCTTATACACCAGAATGTTGTTCATTGACAGCTTGGCATTTAACATGATCTTCCCTCAGAGGTTGGAGGGGAAACTGGCCTTGTTAGGACTCAACACTGTAGCTGGATGACGGACTTCTTGACGGAAAGACCCCGGTTAGTCCGAGTAGGCAGCAACATCTCAAGCTCCATCATGCCGAGCAATGGTGCCCCCCAGGTTTGTGTGCTCAGTTCATTATTGTTTACGCTGCTAACTCATGACTGCACTACAGGATCCAGCTCAAACCATACCATCAAGTTCGCTGATGATGCTACAGTAATTGGCCTCATCAGCAGTAATGATGGGTCAGCATGCAGAGAGGTTTGTCAAATGGTGTGAGAACAACAACCTGACTCTCACCTTGGACAAGACAAAAGAGATGATTGTGTACTTCAGGAAGGAACAGGTCAACCTCTCTACATTATACATCAATGGCTCTGCCGTGGAGATAGTGAAGAGCACAAAGTCCCTTGGCGTGCACATAACAGAAGATCTAACCTGGACCCACAACACCTCCTCATTAGTCAAGAAGTCACAGCAATGTCTACACATTCTAAGGAGACTGGGGCATGCAAAGCTCCCAACCCTCATTCTAACAACTTTCTACAGGATCACCAACGAGAGTCTCCTGTCTGGCTGCATCTTTGTGTGGTACAAAAACTGCAAGCCATCAGACAGCAAGATCCCTACAGAGAACAGTAAAAACTGCCGAGAGGATTACCGATGTCCCCCTCCCCCTATTTGTGGCATTTACCAGGAACGTTGTAGATAATGGGCCTGAAGTATTGTTGGGGATTCCCTCCACCCATCCCACAATCCCTTTGACCCATTACCATTTGGAAGGAGGTACAGAAGCATCAGGACTAGGTCTGCCAGACTGGGTAACAGCTTCTTCCCTCAGGCTGTGACCACCACTACCACCACTGAGGTCTCGTCACTAGGACAGCGAGCTGCTGACTGTTTACCAGTGCTGCACACTAGATGCATTTTGAATTATATTTTATTAACCTTTTTCTGGTAATATTCATTTTATGTGCTGTGTGTGATGTATGCTTTGTGGCTGCTCTGTGGCCTCGAGGAGTGCTGTTTCATTTGGACAGTAAACTTGAACTGTACGTTGCCATAAGCTACCTTTGCATTCATTTTCTTGCAGGCATTTACAGGAAAAAGTACAATATAATTTATGAATATCTGTACATAGACAAAGACTGACAAAAATGCAATGTGCAAAACGAGACAAACCGTGCAATTAAAAAATAATACTGAGTACATGATTTTTAATGATTTGATGGTTAATTTGAGTAAAAATCAAAACTTTGTTGTGGCAAATCTTTTGCTTTTAACTTCTGAATTACTTTGGCATGCAATTCCTGCTGCCAACAGGTTAAGCTGGAAGTACATATTGATCCAGGCAGCATACAGGGAGGGAGGAGGATGAGCCAAGGATGACAATCATTGATTAGGAATGGAAGTAGAGATTTAAGCAATCACAGAGTTAAGAATGAAAGGGAAAGGAAAGGTTGTGATGTGGAAGGGAGATTGAAGGACAAGTGAGCTAATGGTGCAAGGTTAATAGGATGAGTAAACAAATAGAAGTTGTGCCCAAAGACCAAGTATGCAGAATATACAAATCATTATCAGAATTAGTTGAACACAATGCTGAGTCTAGAAACCTGTAAGATGTCCAATATAAGATTCTGTTGAGCTTCACTAGAAAGTTGTACACCATAGAGGTCAGAGTGGGAGTGTGGTGGAGGATCAAAGTGACAGCTAACCAGCGCCCACAGTTTTTTGATTTTGTGTGTGGTCTTATTTTTCAATCATCTTTTAGCACGTTACTTCATGAACCATAATGCACGTTTCACTTCTCACTGTTCTTCAGTTTCTTGGGGTTTTGATATGTGCAGCAAGAATTTGTTTGTGATGTATCAGTTACTTTCTTCTTTGCTTCTTCAATGACGGGGATGT
The DNA here is from genome assembly GCF_963921235.1 of Mobula hypostoma. Lineage (NCBI taxonomy): Eukaryota > Metazoa > Chordata > Chondrichthyes > Myliobatiformes > Myliobatidae > Mobula > Mobula hypostoma. The sequence goes on from NC_086128.1 coordinate 38,948,226, forward strand.
TGCTGGTAAGACCAGGCTGTACCATTCATCTGTAATTGCTTCTGAACTGAGAGGCAGTTACAGACAATGCTGGAGTCACATATAGGCCAGAGATCAGTGAGATTAAAATCAATTTGGGAGACAGAAACACATTACTTTGAAGGAAAATGTGGAGGATAGAAAACCCTTCACTTCAAAGTCACTATATCTGCTGTTACTGCTTCCACTTACTAGGGTTTGCGAATGGTGCACTGTGATCCACCAACCTGCTCAAAGAGCACTGGAAGACCTTGATCTGTCGACATTGGGCAGTACTTGGAGGGCAACTAAAGATACCAAAGTTTTTCAGCCAGGCTTGGCATTGGATTCCAGGCAGCACAGGTGTGGGGAGTAGGGACTAGGAGGATTTAAGTGGGGAGATTTGAAGGACACAGCTCGGGAAAGGGGAACAGAAAATGGGAGCCAGAGGAAGGAATTTTTAGAGGAAGGGGAATCAGAAAGGCAGATGATGTTACAAGGGGGCGTTGGGAGGCGGACCCAAATGCAAGACACAGGCACTGAAGTACTAGGACCAGGACTAGGGTTATCGAGATAGCAAGGTGAGACAGGAAGAAATGACGCTGGACAGAGACACAGGCCCTCTACGAGACTAAGATTCAGGGCCTGGGCAAGGAATTGGACTAGAAACACAGGAGCTGGACAGGGAACTAGGAACGAGGAGCCTGGACTAGGAACATGGAACTCCGGAACCAGAGCCTGGACAAGGACCCGGAACCTGGGTCCTGATTGGGACTCGGAACCGGAACCCGGGTCTAGGCTAGGACTTAGGACTAGGATCTTGGCAAGGACAGGACGAAGTACTCCAGCACAGGACGAGGTATCTCCAGCACAGGACGAGGTATCTCCAGCACTGGGCTGGGCGAGGCACCGGAACTAGATGAGGACACGAAGCTCAGATTTGGACAGGGCTGGAGCACGGCGCCTAGACTTGGTCTTGGAACACAGAGCCTTGGACGTGGACTGGACAAGGTACCCCAGGGTAGGACTTGAATCTTGGACTAGGTTTGGCTCGGCTCTTGGACTCGGCTTGGTTAGGCTCTTGGGTACGGAGCCGGGTCTCCTCCTTGGAGCGCAGGACCGGGACCCTTTCTAGGATGCAGGGCTGGGATGACTGCTGAGGACACTTGCCGAGGGAACTGCCGAGATAAACTGCCAAGGGACTCCTGGACTGGACGAGAACACGAAGCCTTGACTTGGACAAGACTGGAACATGACACCTGGAACTTGGAACACTGGAACACAGAACACAGAGCCGGGACTCCTCCTTGGGAACAGGACTTAGGGCTGGGACTCTTCTTTGACACAAACACTAGACATGCGGACACAAAGAGATAGTTCCAAACTCAACAATAGATAGTTCCTTATCTTGGCGTGGCAAGGCTCCGACCTCACTCCGGTGGTTGAATGTGACGGGGATGCGGGCGAGGCTTCAGGAGGGAGAGGAAGGGAAGAGTCCAGCAGGGGATCCTTGGTTTTAGAGGTATTTATGTGCCAGCCCAAAACGAGAATCAGGTGCCTCAATTAAAGCACCCAATGGAACAAGGGAAAACAGGAAAACCCAGAATAAGGAATCGATGGACTGGACTGTGAACCAGAATGTGGACTTCACGGACCAGACCATGACAGTACCCCCCCCCACCCCCCATGGGAGCCTCCTGGCGACTGAACAGGCGCTCCAGGACTAAGGACGACCCGGGCAGGTGGGGGGGGGGGCGGTATTCAACAGGAGGGAACTCAGGATGGCGAGAGTTAAGCAACAGTGTCTGTGTTGCTTGGTCCATGTATGACTGGGCTGTTCTGTCATAAGGGGGCATTGGGAGCGGACCCAAATGCAAGACACAGACACTGAAGTACGAGGAACAGGACAAGGTTTATCAAGAAAGCAAGGGGAGTCAGGAAGAAATGACGCTGGACATGGACACTGGGCCTGGGCAAGGAATTGGACTAGAGACACGGGGAACTAGGAACGAGGAGCCTGGACTAGGAACATGGAATTCCGGAACCGGAGCCTGGACAAGAACCCAGAACCTGGGTCTTGGTTGAGACTCGGAACCTGGTCTTGACTCGGAACCAGAACCCAGGTCTAGGCTAGGACTCGGGACTAGGATCTTGGCAAGGACAGAACGTGGCTACAAGACAGGACGAGGTACTCCACCACAGGACGTGGCTACAGAACAGGATGAGGTACTCCAGCACAGGACGAGGTATCGCAGCACAGGACGAGGAATCTCCAGCACTGGGCTGGGTGAGGAACTCCTGGGCTGGGTGAGGAACTGGAACTAGATGAGGATACGAAGCTCAGATTTGGACAGGGCTGGAACATGGTGCCTGGACTTGGTCTTGGAACACAAGAACTCAGAGCCTTGGACGTGGACTGGATGAGGTACTCCAGGGCAGAACGTGGCTCTTGGACTCAGCTTGGTTCGGCTATAGGGTACGGAGCCGGATCTCCTCCTTGGACGCAGGGCCAGGATGACTGCCGAGGACACTTGCCGAGGGAACTGCCGAGGTAAACTGACGAGGGACTCCTGGACTGGACGAGAACACGAAGCCTTGACTTGGACAAGACTGGAACACAGCGCCTGGAACTTGGAACACTGGAACACAGAACACAGAACACAGAACCGGTACTCCTCCTTGGGAACAGGACTTAGGGTCAGGGCTTTACACAGAGTCAGGACCTCTCCTTGGGAACAGGACTTAGGGTCAGGGCTTTACACAGAGTCAGGACCTCTCCTTGGGAACAGGACCTAGGGCCAGGTCTCTTCTTTGACATGGACACTAAACATGGGGACACAAAAAGATAGTTCCAAACTCAACGATAAATAGTTCCTTATCTTGGCGTGGCAAGGCTCCGGTCACTCCGGTGGTTGAACTTGACAGGGATGCAGGCGAGGCTTCAGAAGGGAGAGGAAGGGAACAGTCCAACAAGAAATCCTTGGTTTGAGAGGTATTGATGTGCCAGCCCCAAACAAGAATCAGGTGCCTCTATAAGGCACCCAATGGAACAAGGGAAAGCAGGAGAACCTGGAATAAGGAAATGACGGACCGGACCATGACAGATGAGGGATGAAGCTAAGAAAAAGAATATGGGAAAGGCCATATTGCTATGATCATGTACATGTAAAACCATAAGACCATAAGACTTATAGACATAGGAGCAGAATTAAGCCATTCATTGTGCCCCTCAGCTATGTAGAGTACTTCGCCATGTATTCAACCTGAACCTGAGGCTCCGGAGGGTTCCTGTATTGTGGAAGATGTCCTGCCTCGTCCCTGTGCCGAAGACGCCACGCCCCAGCGGCCTCAATGACTACAGACCGGTGGCATTGACCTCCCACATCATGAAGATCCTGGAGAGACTTATTCTGGAGCTGCTCCGGCCTATGGTCAGGCCACACTTAGATCCCCTCGAGTTTGCCTACCAGCCCAGACTAGAAGTTGAGGATGCCATCGTCTTCCTACTGAACCGTGTCTACGCCTACCTGGACAAGCCAGCGAGCACTGTGAGGGTCACGTTTTTTGACTTCTCCAGTGCATTCAACACCATCCGCCCTGCTGTGCTGGGGGAGAATCTGACAGCGATGCAGGTGGATGCTTCCCTTCCCTGGTGCCATGGATTCTTGATTACCTGACTGGCAGACCACATTACGTGTGCTTGCAGAGTGATCAGCAACACTGGGGCTCCACAGGGGACTGTCTTGTCTCCCTTTCTCTTCACCATTTACACCTCGGACTTCAACTACTGCACAGAGTCTTGTCATCTTCAGAAGTTTTCTGATGACTCTGCCATAGTTGGATGCATCAGCAAGGGAGATGAGGCTGAGTACAGGGCTACGGTAGGAAATTTTGTCACATGGTGTGAGCAGAATTATCTGCAGCTTAATGTGAAAAAGACTAAGGAGCTGGTGGTAGACCTGAGGAGAGCTAAGGCACCGGTGACCTCTGTTTCCATCCAGGGGGTCAGTGTGGACATGGGGGAGGATTACAAATACTTGGGGATATGAGTTGACAATAAACTGGACTGGTCAAAGAACACTGAGGCTGTCTACAAGAAGGGTCAGATCCGTCTCTATTTCCTGAGGAGACTGAGGTCCTTTAACATCTGCTGGACAATGCTGAGGATGTTCTACGAGTCTGTGGTGGCCAGTGCTATCATGTTTGCTGTTGTGTGCTGGGGCAGCAGGCTGAGGGTGGCAGACACCAACAGAATTAACAAACTCATTCGTAAGGCCAGTGATGTTGTGGGGATGGAACTGGACTCTCTCACGGTGGTGTCTGAAAAGAGGATGCTGTCCAAGTTAGTCACAGTCATAGTCATAGTCATACTTTATTAATCCCGGGGGAAATTGGTTTTCGTTACAGTTGCTCCATAAATAATAAATAGTAATAGAACCATGAATATTAAATAGTAATATGTAAATTATGCCAGTAAATTATGAAATAAGTCCAGGACCAGACTATTGGCTCAGGGTGTCTGACCCTCCAAGGGAGGAGTTGTAAAGTTTGATGGCCACAGGCAGGAATGACTTCCTATGACACTCTGTGCTGCATCTCGGTGGAATGAGTCTCTGGCTGAATGTACTCCTGTGCCCACCCTGTACATTATGTAGTGGATGGGAGACATTGTCCAAGATGGCATGCAACTTGGACAGCATCCTCTTTTCAGACACCACCGTCAGAGAGTCCAGTTCCATCCCCACAACATCACTGGCCTTACGAATGAGTTTGTTGATTCTGTTGGTGTCTGTCACCCTCAGCCTGCTGCCCCAGCACACAACAGCAAACATGATCGCACTGGCCACCACAGACTCGTTGCATGCCATCTTGGTCAATGTCTCCCATCCACTATATAATGTACTGGGTGGGCACAGGAGTACATTCAGCCAGAGACTCATTCCACCGAGATGCAGCACTGAGCGTCATAGGAAGTCATTCCTGCCTGTGGCCATCAAACTTTACAATTCCTCCCTTGGAGGGTCAGACATCCTGAGCCAATAGGCTAGTCCTGGACTTATTTCATAATTTACTGGCACAATTTACATATTACTATTTAACTATTTATGGTTCTATTACTATTTATTATTTATGAAGCAACTGTAATGAAAAGCAATTTCCCCCGGGATTAATAAAGTATGACTATGACTATGACTATGACTATTTGGCCCATCGAGTCTGCTTCGCCTTTCAATCTTGGCTGATCATTTTTTTCTCCTCCTCAGCCCCATTTCCTGTCCTTCTTCCCGTAACCTTTGACGCCATGTCCAATGAAGAACCTATCAATCTCTGCCTTAAATACACCCAGCGACCTGGCCTCCACAGTTGCACGTGGAAACAAATTCCACAAATTCACCACCTTCTGGCTAAAGAAATTTCTCTGCATCTCTGTTTTGAATGGACACCCCTCTATCCTGAGGCTGTACCCCCTTGTCCTAGACTCCCCCACCATGGGAAACATCCTTTCCACATCTACTCTGGCTAGTCCTTTCAACATTTGAAAGGTTTCAATGAGATCCCCCCTCATCCTTCTAAATTCCAACGAGTACAGAGCCATCAAACGTTCCTCGTATGATAATCCTTTCATTCCTGGATCATCCTTGTGAACCTCCTCTGAACCCTCTCCACTGCCAGCACATCATTTCTAAGATGAGGAGCCCAAAACTGTACACAATACTCAAGGTGAGGCCTCACCTGTGCCTTATAAAGCCTCAGCATCACATCCCTGCTCTTGTATCCTAGACTTCTTGAAATGAATGCTAACATTGCATCTATTTTCCTCACCACCATCTCAACCTGCAAGTTAACCTTTAGGGTATGCTGCACAAAGAGTCCCAAGTCCCTTTGCATCTCAGATTTTTGGATTTTCTCCCTGCTTATAAAATAGAAACATAGAAACATAGAAAACCTACAGCATAATACAGGCCCTTCGGCCCACAAAGCTGTGCCAAACATGTCCTTACCTTAGAAATTACCTAGGATTACCATAGGCCTCTATTTTTCTAAGCTCCATGTACCTATCCAGAAGTCTCTTGAAAGACCCTATCATATCTGCCTCCACCACTGCCGGCAGCCCATTCCACGCACTCACCACTCTCTGCGTAAAAAACTTACCCCGACATCTCCTCTGTACTGATTTCCAAGCACCTTAAAACTGTGCCCTCTCATGCTAGCCATGTCAGCCCTGGGGAAAAGCCTCTGACTATCCACATGATCAATGCCTCACATCTATCAGCTCACCACTCATCCTCCGTCGCTACAAGGAGAAAAGGCCGAGTTCACTCAACCTATTCTCATAAGTCATGTTCCCCAATCCAGGCAACATCCTTGTAAATCTCCTCTGCACCCTTTCTATAGTTTCCACATCCTTCCTGTAGTGAGGTGACCAGAACTGAGCAGAGTACTCCAAGTGGGGTCTGACCAGAGTCCTATATAGCTGCAACATTACCTCTTGACTCTTAAACTCAATCCCACGATTGATGAAGGCCAATGCACCGTATGCCTTCTTAACCACAGAGTCAACCTGTGCAGCAGCTGTGAGTGTCTATAGACTCGGACCCCAAGATCCCTCTGATCCTCCACACTGCCAGGAGTCTTACCATTAATGCTATATTTGACCTACCAAAATGAACCACCTCACAATTATCTGGGTTGAACTCCATCTGCCCAGTTTTACATCGTATCAATGTCCCGCTGTAACCTCTGACAGCTCTCCACACTAACCACAACCTTTGTGTCATCAGCAAATTTACCAACTCATCCCTCCACTTCCTCATCCAGGTCATTTATAAAAACCACAAAGAGTAGGGGTCCCAGAACAGATCCCTGAGGCACACCATTGGTCACCGACCTCAATGCAGATTATTACCCATCAACTACCTCACTTTGTCTTCTGTGGGCAAGCCAGTTCTGGATCCACAAAGCAATGTCCCCTTGGATCCCATGCCTCCTTACTTTCTCAATAAACCTTGCATGGGGTACCTTATCAAATGCCTTGCTGAAATCCATATACACTACATCTACTGCTCTTCCTTCATCAATGTGTTTAGTTACATCCTCAAAAAATTCAATCAGGCTCGTAAGGCACGACCTGCCCTTGATAAAGCCATGCTGACTATTCTTAATCATTTAATGCCTCTCGAAATGTTCATAAATCCTGCCTCTCAGGATCTTCTCCGTCAACTTACCAACCACTGAATTAAGACTCACCGGTCTATAATTTCCTGGGCTACCTCGACTCCCTTTCCTGAATAAGGGAACAACATCCGCAATCCTCCAATCCTTCGGAACCTCTCCTGTCCCCATTGATGACACAAAGATCATCACCAGATGCTCAGCAATCTCCCCCCTCACCTCCCACAGTAGCCTGGGGTATATCTCGTTCTCCGGTGATTTATTCAACTTGATGCTTTCCAAAAGCTCCAGCACATCCTCTTCCTTAATATCTACATGCTCAAGCTTTTCAGTCCACTGTAAGTCATCCCTACAGTCACCAATATCCTTTTCTGTAGTGAATACTGAAGCAAAGTATTCATTAAGTACCTCTGCTATCTCCTCCGGTTCCATACACACTTTTCCACTGTCACACTTGATTGGTCCTATTCTCTCACATCTTATCCTCTTGCTCTTCACATACTTGTAGAATGCCTTGGGGTTTTCCTTAATCCTGCTCACCAAGGCCTTCTCATGGCCCCTCCTGGCTCTCCTAATTTCATTCGTAAATTCCTTCCTGCTCGCCTTATAATCTTCTAGATCTCTATCATTACCTAGTTTTTTGAAGCTTTCGTAAGATCTTCTTTTCTTCTTGACTAGGTTTACAACAGCCTTTGTACACCACGGTTCCTGTACCTTACCATCCTTTCCCTGTCTCACTGGAACGTACCTATGCAGAACTCCACGCAAGTATCCCCTGAACATTTGCCACATTTCTTCCATACGTTTCCCTGAGAACATCTGCTTCCAATTTATGCTTCCAAGTTCCTGCCTGATAGCTTCATATTTCCCCTTACTCCAATTAAACGCTTTGCTAACCTGTCTGTTCCTATCCCTCTCCTATGCTATGGTAAAGGAGATAGAATTGTGATCACTATCTCCAAAACACTCTCCCACTGAGAGATCTGACACCTGACCAGGTTCATATCCCAATACTAGATCAAGTACAGCCTCTCCTCTTGTAGACTTATCTACATATTTTGTCAGAAAGCCTTCCTGAACACACCTAACAAACTCCACCCAATCTAAACCCCTTGCTCTGGACAGACGCCAATCAATATTGGGGAAATTAAAATCTTCCACCACAACAACCCTGTTATCATTACACCTTTCCAGAATCTGTCTCTCTATCTGCTCCTTGATGCCCCTGTTACTATTAGGTGGTTTATAAAAAAACACCCAGTAGAGGTATTGACCTTTTCCTGTTCCTAACTTCCACCCACAGAGACTCCGTAGACAACCCCTTCATGACTTCTTCCTTTTCTGCAGCCGTGACACTATCCCTGATCAACATTGTCATGCCCCCACATTTATTTCTGCTACCAAAGTGCATGACTATGCAGTTTCCAACATTATATTTCATTTGCCACTTTCTTGCCCATTCTCCTAATCTGTCTAAGTCCTTCTGCATCCTACCTGTTTCCTCAACACTACCTACCCCTCCACCAATCTTCGTATTATCTGCAAACGTGGCAACAAAGCCATCTATTCCATCATTTAAATCATTGATTTACAGCATAAAAAGAAGCGGTCCCAACACCGACTCCTGTGGAACACCGCTAGTCACTGGCAGCCAATCAGACAAGGATCCTTTTATTGCCACTCGCTGCCTTCTACCAATCAGCTAATGTTCTAACCATGCCAGTAAACTTCCTGTAATATCATGGGCTCGTAACTTAGTAAGCAGCCTCATGTGTGACACCTTATCAAAGGCCTTCTGAAAGTCCAAGTATACAACATTCACTATATCCCGTTTACCTATCCTATGTGTACTCTCCTCAAAGAATTCCAACAGGTTCATCAGGCAGGATTTTCCCTGAAGGAAACCATGTATGTTCAGAGAATACCTGCATATGTTTACAATATCCATATGTCCATTAACATATATGTTTCTTCAGTTCTCTTTATCATGGATCCAAGTCCTTGCTCTTTTAACAAAGAATTCAGACACAGGCATCTTTCTTCCTCATCAACTAGATGCGAGATCACCTAAAAGGAAGAAGAGGTCCAGAACATCCCAGCAAGAGGAGCTGATTGGGTAGTTTCATATGAGGGTGAGTGGATCTTGACTGAAGGATTGTGGCCTTGGAGCATCAGAGGGTCAGAAACATCAGGAGATCAAATTTATTGGGGAGCCTGATGGATCGAGATCTTCAAGCATCAGTAGGATCAAGATGATTAGAGGGTTTGAGTCAGGAAGATCAGGGCTACAAAGGTTCTGGGGATCAGTGATTATAATCTGGACATTGGAAGTTGGAGGTTCGAAGCTGGAGAAAACAATGTGGCATAGGTGATAGGGCGGGGCAGGGGTTGTGGTGGTGGAGAAAGGGGAGCAAAAGGATCATTTCACATAACACTTAAATGCAGGGGTTCAGTAATAGAAACAGAAAATAGTGGAAACACAGCAGGTGTGGAATTATGACAAGTCTTCAATCTGAAGTACTTAAATGTTTGTCTTCCCATAGATATCTGTGGGAAGAGAAACATTTCGCATTTCCAGCATTTTCTGTTTTTATTTCAGATTTCCAGTTTCAGCACTTTTTAGGTTTGCAATCTTAATCCAGTGTTATATTACTAAAATACAGTTGACTTGTAAAGGTCAAAAAATGAGTGCTCTGGGAACAAGTTAGTCCGAACTGTTCTGCAAAGTTCCAAAAGGGGCAATTCCTAGTCAAACTAACAACATGACAAAAATCAACCTGGATGTGTTTCACTTTAGGAAAACATGGTTTACAATCAAATGACACTGAAAAACATCACCACACAATCAAATCTCTAGACTAGAGAATATTAATATGCACAAGCTGATGAATAGAATATATCCTCTGTTTCTTTATTGTTTGATGACCATCTGATTGTCTGCACCATGAGGTTATTTTTGCCTTATGAACACCCCTCTATCCCAGCTCAGACAACCATTTATTATTCAGAAACAAAGGTTCTGAACTTAAAGAGGGGTAACTTTGAAGGTATGAGACGTGAATTAGCTAAGATAGACTGGCAAATGACACTTAAAGGATTGACGGTGGATATGCAATGGCAAGCATTTAAAGGTTGCATGGATGAACTACAACAATTGTTCATCCCAGTTTGGCAAAAGAATAAATCAAGGAAGGTAGTGCACCCGTGGCTGACAAGAGAAATTAGGGATAGTATCAATTCCAAAGAAGAAGCATACAAATTAGCCAGAGAAAGTGGCTCACCTGAGGACTGGGAGAAATTCAGAGTTCAGCAGAGGAGGACAAAGGACTTAATTAGGAAGGGGAAAAAAGATTATGAGAGAAAACTGGCAGGGAACATAAAAACGGACTGTAAAAGCTTTTATAGATATGTAAAAAGGAAAAGACTGGTAAAGACAAATGTAGGTCTCCTGCAGACAGAAACAGGTGAATTGATTATGGGGAGCAAGGACATGGCAGACCAATTGAATAATTACTTTGGTTCTGTCTTCACTAAGTAGGACATAAATAATCTTCCAGAAATAGTAGGGGACAGAGGGTCCAGTGAGATGGAGGAACTGAGCGAAATACATGTTAGTAGGAAAGTGGTGTTAGGTAAATTGAAGGGATTGAAGGCAGATAAATCCCCAGGGCCAGATGGTCTGCATCCTAGAGTGCTTAAGGAAGTAGCCCAAGAAATAGTGGATGCATTAGTGATAATTTTTCAAAACTCGTTAGATTCTGGACTAGTTCCTGAGGATTGGAGGGTGGCTAATGTAACTCCACTTTTTAAAAAAGGAGGGAGAGAGAAACCGGGGAATTATAGACCGGTTAGCCTAACGTCGGTGGTGGGGAAACTGCTGGAGTCAGTTATCAAGGATGTGATAACAGCACATTTGGAAAGCAGTGAAATGATCGGACAAAGTCAGCATGGATTTGTGAAAGGAAAATCATGTCTGACGAATCTCATAGAATTTTTTGAGGATGTAACTAGTAGAGTGGATAGGGGAGAACCAGTGGATGTGGTATATTTGGATTTTCAAAAGGCTTTTGACAAGGTCCCACACAGGAGATTAGGGTGCAAACTTAAAGCACACGGTATTGGGGGTGAGGTATTAGTGTGGGTGGAGAATTGGTTAGCAGACAGGAAGCAAAGAGTGGGAATAAACGGGACCTTTTCAGAATGGCAGGCGGTGACTAGTGGGGTACCGCAAGGCTCAGTGCTGGGACCCCAGTTGTTTACAATATATATTAATGACTTGGATGAGGGAATTAAATGCAGCATCTCCAAGTTTGCGGATGACACGAAGCTGGGTGGCAGTGTTAGCTGTGAGGAGGATGCTAAGAGGATGTAGGGTGACTTGGATAGGTTGGGTGAGTGGGCAAATTCATGGCAGATGCAATTTAATGTGGATAAATGTGAAGTTATCCATTTTGGTGGCAAAAATAGGAAAACAGATTATTATCTGAATGGTGGCCGATTAGGAAAAGGGGAGGTGCAACGAGACCTGGGTGTCATTATACACCAGTCATTGAAAGTGGGCATGCAGGTACAGCAGGCGGTGAAAAAGGCGAATGGTATGCTGGCATTTATAGTGAGAGGATTCGAGTACAGGAGCAGGGAGGTACTACTGCAGTTGTACAAGGCCTTGGTGAGACCACACCTGGAGTATTGTGTGCAGTTTTGGTCCCCTTATCTGAGGAAAGACATCCTTGCCATAGAGGGAGTACAAAGAAGGTTCACCAGATTGATTCCTGGGATGGCAGGACTTTCATATGAAGAAAGACTGGATGAACTGGGCTTGTACTCGTTGGAAATTAGAAGATTGAGGGGGGATCTGATTGAAACGTATAAAATCCAAAAGGGATTGGACAGGCTCGATGCAGGAAGATTGTTCCCGATGTTGGGGAAGTCCAGAACGAGGGGCCACAGTTTGAGGATAGAGGGGAAGCCTTTTAGGACCTAGATTAGGAAAAACTTCTTCACAAAGAGAGTGGTGAATCTGTGGAATTCTCTGCCACAGGAAACAGTTGAGGCCAGTTCATTGGCTATATTTAAGAGGGAGTTAGATATGGCCCTTGTGGTTACGGGGGTCAGGGGGTATGGAGGGAAGGCTGGGGCGGGGTTCTGAGTTGGATGATCAGCCATGATCATAATAAATGGCGGTGCAGGCTCGAAGGGCTGAATGGCCTACTCCTGCACCTATCTTCTATGTTTCTATTCCCTTCCCAAGCACTCTCCCCACACACAGTCCCAGCAACTTTAGCTGATAGTCTATCATGAACCAACTTCTGGTTCTGATGGAAGGCCTTTGACCTGAAACATTAACCCTATTGCATTTCCTGCAGAAGCTGCCAGATCTGCTGAATAGTCCCAGCCTGATATGTTTTTATTGCAGATCTCCAGTGCCTATATGATACTGTCATCAGCCTTGTAATCGTGGCATTTCATGCTATCTTAAATAATATCTTTATTTCGCTCTGTAATTAGTGTTAGAATTTTATCATCACTGACTGCCAAAGGGGTTTACCATTTATAACAAACACAACTGCTACCGCTTCCACATCAGTTTTCAAGCATTCACAAAGTCTGATCTAGGTGCATGACCCTTCAATATTCTTGGCATTTGCACTGTTCTTTTTTTTAAAATGCTGTGGCTCCACGAGAAACATTCAGCTCTCTGAGAATAAGGGAATTTGTACATAATCCAAGCAGGGCTGTGGGAGGAATCTTTGAATTAAACCCCTTCCTTTTTGGTCCCCATGGTTCCATTATGAAGCAAGGTAGGGCTTCCTGCATCCATTTGGACCTGCCCATCTACGTGCAAAGCCTTCAGTGCCCTGGACCCGTGTGTGCTTCACATTTTAGCAGCAAGTCCCAGAGGAAGCAGGACACAGCCTTGTTCACTCGGTCGGTCCATTGCTGGCTCATACAAAGTAGAGATGTGGGTAATGGTGAAATAACAACAGAGACTGCTTGTCAACCAGTCATTCATTGGCAATAAAATGGAAAGGTCATATTCACTGTCACTGTCCTGGGCACATGTACAGCTGCATTTCCAAAGCCTTTTCCTTTCACAGGGCTGGGTAGAGGATACTTCCTGAAACTGAATGAGTCAAATATCCTATCACAAGTAGGCATAGCTCTTCCCTCAGCATTCATGGGACATCCACGGCTGTATTTTGCAGCCGCAGCTTTCCAAATTCCATCATCAACATGAGGGAATGTTAAACTATCACAAATTTTAAAAGTTAATATTGTTGATTGAGCCTGATTGCATGAAATAAATACTCTGCTATATTTATAACCTTCTATTACTGATTAGCATATCAACAATAAATGCACTCTGAAAGCAAACATCTGTTCGAAACTTTATTGGGGACATTAGTCTGATTACTTTAGTTAGTGCCCACCCCCCACCCCATTAACAATGCAGACAGAGGGAAAACCTTCCACTTGTCTGGGTGGGCACAGCTGCAACCAACATTCAAGAAATTTGACACCATCCAGCACAAAGCAAGCCACTTTGCTTATCGCCCTAAATATCCATCCACTTCACCATGGGTGTGTCATAGCTATGAAGCATACTATCAAGACAGGTATTGATGCAAAACAAATAAAACTGCAGATATTGCATTTGGAGCTCAAAACCAAAATGCTGGAAGAACTCAGCCAGTTTGTTTCTGGGGAAAGGGAAACCAGTCAATGTTTTGGGTTGGTGACCTAAGGCTCTGAGGAAGGATTAGTGGCAAGGAACACCAAGTGGTTCCTCCTCCCACAGATACTGCTTGACCAGATGAGTTCTTCTGGCATTTCCATTTTTGAGGCATTGGTGCATTTCGCCAGCTTCTGCCAATCCACGACTTGCACTGCTTAAAAGAGAACCATTATTTGATGCATAGCAACACCACCATCTAAAACTACTCACCATTTCCTACACTTCTGTAATCTTTTTTTTTATCAGCAGTGCGTTCAGACCCAGGAACTGTCTAAATAAAAGCATTGCAGGAGTAATTTCACCTCTCAGACTACATTGGATCGAAAAGAAGACGTATCACCATCGGCCACAGAGGGGAAACTGGGAATGAGAACTCAAAGATGGTTGCACCAATGATACTCATTCTTCTGAATAAATTTTGTAAACAGCCATCGTTCCTTTTTCACTAATATCATAATTAGAATGAGCCCCTGTCTTGGTTTCCACTCGGAGGTTGCCTTGAAATGCAACAGCATGGCACATCTAAAGGAAATGCTGAGCTGCGACTCTCCCAGAGGATGAAGCTACTGCACTCGCAGAATGGCTTTGACAGCCCACGAGGCTGCAGACACACAGCTGCCAATCTGCCACCAAAAATAAATTGTCATTAGATCATGGTATTTCGATCTGACCAACTACCTTCACCTCCCTCCTGGCCGCATGAATATCTTACAGCCTCTCCACAAATAGAGCGATGGTAGCTGGCACCCAAGGCATAATTGATGAGCATGTTGCAACTGGTGACTAGGCCTCAGGATGAAATTGTCTGAAGCTCCACACCCAGCACCACTCTGACTACACTTGATCGTAGATGTGGTTAAATGTGTCTCTGCTTTTACCTGTCTCTGATAGTCAATTCAAAGAATTTTCAAAAATTACTTAATCAAATAAAGAATAATTATTGAGGTTAAGTGCATTAAAAACTGTTAATTATTTAAAATTAAATATGCAGAAACAAAGAAAAATAAATAAAACTATAACATTTTATTAAAGGTGCAACCCCAACTGAATTGAATGGAATTGTGCTAGATGCCTGAGCCACAGCTGGTATAAAGCTAAAGGGTCTGTTACAAGGTGCATCCAGTTACTTATCTGAGTGAATTCTCCCTGGACTGAAGAGGCAAAGTGAAAGTCGTACAGCTCCTGAGATCGCTGACATTCACACCGCAGCTAGCCAATGAACCAACACAACATAAAATAAAAATACTGACGAAGAGAGTGAAAATTGTAACACACTATTGATGTTTCAGTCATTCAATCTCGAATGGGGTCAATAACTTGCAATATTAATCCTATTCCTGCACTAAAGCTGCCTCATTTACTGAGTATACCCATTTTTATTCTTTTTTTAAATTTCCAGAATCTGGAGTTTTTTACTCTTGTTAAAAAATTAATATGCAGAGATGACACATGTGCATTTACATCAAATGGAAGGGTCTATTAAGTATTTTCCTGGCAGACATTTCTTCCCATTGATTTCAAAAGGGCTGCTGTACTTGTGCCAAGTTTAAACTGATGTAGTCTCAGTGTGTAAACAACCCATCAGAGAGCTGCAAAATCTGAACAAGTTTTGACTCAACGAAAGTCCACAGGTACAAATCGCATTGTGGAAGATCTCAATGACAATTTAGGCAAAAGCAGCATTGGACTAAATGTGAGTAAGTCCTGGCAGTAAATCTGGCTTCTGACTGGAAGGCCAGTTTCAGTGACTGAACCATCAACACTTGACCATGGCTAATTCGTGGAACTGTTGTTGCTGACGTGCTTCCTAAGGTGCTTCAGCAATTCTCCACACAATCTCTTCCTCAATGTGACCCGTCTAGGCAACATTTTATATCAAACATAGAACACAGAGCCAAATAAATCAAGATGATAGCTAAGAGGGTGACTTGAGTTATAGGCCGACTAGTGGAGGAAAGAAGATAGAACTGCAGCTATTAAAGTGGTGCCTTTCAAAGTAGTGAAACAGTGTTGTTTTTTTTTGATAGAATTTAACTATTTCCCTCAAGACGTTAGTTAACCAAGCAAACAGTAAATGAATGTGACCAACTGGAAAGAATAAACATCCAAAATTCTCATCCATGTTTTCATAATCAAGTTTATTATCACTGATATATGTCGTGAAATTTGTTGTTTATTGGTAGCAGTACAGTACAAGACATAAAACATTACTATAAATTACAAACAGATAGATAAGCACTGTAAATAAAGAATAGTGAGGTCACGTTCATGGATGGTTCAGAAATCTGATGACAGAGGGACAGAGGAAAAGAAGCTGTTCCTAATTCATCAAGTGCGGATCTTCTGGCTCATGTACCACATCCCTGGTGGCAGTAATGAGAAGAGGGCATGTCCCGGGTGACCCTTCATGACCTTACCACTGTCTCAAGAATTTCCTCAAGATCCATATCCACTGAGGTACCTCCATTTCCGCAGGTGTGCGCTTGAGGGCAGGTCTGAAATCATTCCCTCCACACAGGTTCAGTGGACTGCCTTCACTAAAATCTCTCCACTGAAATATGACTCAACCTATTTTGCTATGATATTTTGTGGTTCAGGGTCAAATTTTTTTTTTGGTAGCACTCTATTAAGAAATTTTAATTTGTCGAAGATGCTCGTATGAGATGTTGTCCTTGCTGTTGATGTAGAGAGGCTGCTTCAGCTCGCTGGAAGGTGAAGGTGTCACAGTTTCAGTGTGAAGGGCAGAATTATTAAGACCGTGATTAGGAGAAATCGCTTCATTCTGAGGTTTGCAAAATTTTGGAATTTTGTTGCAACTACTCAATGAGCTGGCCCTTTGAAAATGGAAATACACATTTTTGTACTGTATAAGTGTACACGGACATGGGTTTTGGGCAGTAAAGTGGGCTTGGAGTAAAAGATCAACCAACTCATGAAATGTGGAACAGATTAGATAGGCAGAATGGCTACTTCTTATGTTTTTATCAGAATATTTCTTATTTTCTGTACATTCATAGTTATATTATTTATTTTAAAGTTATTCTTTATTAATATGAATCCTGCATTCTTTCTACTTTTTGAAAATGTTCAATATCAAACGGCGGATATTCAGACAGGGAGTCTGCCAACATTTGTTTTTCAATCTCATTTTGTTGGCAATGAAGGGTCTGGCTGCAAGAAACACGATTTCCTGCATATTTGACCAGCAGATTCACACACAAATTTGGGCTCTCAATAAGTGTCAAACAATTTTACAGGATTTTGTGAATCTTAACCTGCAGCAACTGCTTAGTGTTCGTTCTGTTATTGAGAAAGTCATTCAATGCAACCTTATATCCCTCCTAGCCAGTAACTTTAATGTGAAGAGTTGTAGGAAACAAAGTTTATTATTGCAGATTATTCTAACAAGCAGAGGTTAAAATGAGCACCAAGCTCTGTTTAGTAGCATAATCTTTTATTTTCGGTCTCATATGCCCGATTCATAAAGCATGATAGAACTGTGGCTTATTAATGATGTAATGCAAGGCTGAATTCTGCAGGGTCTCTCTTGACTGTCTACTTTAATGGTGTGGAAGATGCACAGGATCCCAAGGGTGACAGTATTTCTCCAGGGCTTCTGTGGATATTCTGCAGAAGCTACAGTGGACGACGAGGAGAACCCCCGCGGAAATGACTGTCTAGAAACCATAAAGTATGTTGTTCCACAAATCACTTCCTGATGCATTTCTCTGTGCTGCACAGTAATTTGCCTCTGACAGAACCAAGCTCATGTGGTATAAATCAGTATTAAACAGACAATGTAGAAGTTCTACAGCAGACAATCCCCTTTCCCCTTAATTCTCTGCCTTCCTCTTGTGACTTATATTGGGGTACAGTTCCGCAGGTGCTGTCAGCTCTGGTTTAAGTGGCCATTCTTCAGCTGCAGGTCTGAGTGCATGTTTCTGGACAGTTTTCCACCTCCAGGAAGCCTCACAGCCAAGACTATTACTGTTCTCAGTAAATCTCCTGGACTTTGCGACCAGTAGTGGCCAAGAGTAGAAATATTGGCTGATTATTTCTTCTCCACCCTGACAGGGAGGTCCCCAACCTAATCCCACAATCTCAATGCACTGTGAGCTGGGAACATAGAAGATAAGGATACAGGAATTAGGAACAGGGATGGACCACTTGGCCATTAAAGTCCACCCTGTCATCTTCACGATCATGCGCAGTCTTCAACCTCAACACTATTTCCCTGCTCAATCTCTTGATTCCGTTTATGACTAGACATTTATTGATTTAGAACATGAAACAGTACAACACAAGAAGAGGCCTTTCAGCCCACAATGATGCTATGATTTATGAACTCAAAGACTGACACAGGTCTCCAACAACGTTTTTCCTCACCTCAATTCTAAATGCCCAAGCCAGGTTTGGATTTCTCAGTACAGGGAAACAACTTGGAAATGTAACTTTAGCTTCTCAGGCAATTTGCTGCAGCAGATTGTGACTATAGCTTGGACCCAAGAACTGTTCCATATGGTACTCCACTGGTCACAGCCAGCCTTTACATTCTATCAATTCACCTTTAATGTCCTTATACCCATCCCAATTCCAAGTTGAATAAAGTCTACACCTCATTGGTTCCCTCTTTTCTATTCTTCTCCTCAAATTCTCAACCAATTCCATCTATTCTGATTTCCATTACAATAATTCATTCTGACTCTGTTCAATCCTATTCCTTTTGTATTTCTAGGTGTTTCAATATTACATCCTTTATCAGAGATTCTAGTATTTTCCTTACTGTTGACGTTAGGCTAACAGGTCACTAGCTTTGGCTTGAGTTCAAGTGTGTCTCCACTATTTAAAAATGGATTGAGAGTTTAAGTAGCAGAGATACTTGTAGCTCTACAATCAATAAGAACAACTCTAGAATTGAAAAACCTTAGAAGATAATAGGTTATCCTCTGTCATTGGAGCCACCACTTTCAAAACTCTGGGATGTTGATCATCAGATCCTTGGGACTGTTTTGCTTTCAGTCTGACCAACTTCCCTCGTACTATTTTTAACTAGTATTTATCTTCTTCAACAAAAAAAAACTACCGGAGGAATTCAGCAGGTCAAGCAGCATCTGTGGAGACAAAGGGATAGTCAGTGTTCCACCTGCAGTCTCTTATGTCCTTAGTTTCATTCAGTTCCTCATTCTCACTAAACCTTTCAATTTCTAGTATTTCCAGGAGGCTTTTTGTACTTTCTTTCTTGAAAACAGACACAAAGTATTGTTTAGTTTCTCTGCCAATTTACAAAAACTTGCATCTCTGGCTGTGAAGGACCCACATTTGCTTTTGCTGGTCTTACGTATAGAATTTCTTATAGTGTTTTTATGCAACACAGGCTCATAATCCATCCCCTCTTTTCTTGATCCTCTGTGGTTAAGTTCTAAAATGCTCCTAAGGCCTACTACTTTTACCTGTAAGCTTTAGAACATAGAATAGTACAGTGCATGATCATGCCCTTGGGCCCATAATGTCTGTGATGAACACAGTACTGAATTAAACTGATTTGCTTCTGTCTGTATATTTTCTATATCCCCCGTTCCTGCAGACTCATATGTCTAACAGCCTAACACTATCCACTTCCTCCACTCCCCAGCAGCCCATTCCAGGCATATATCACTCTCTGCCCAGCACATCTCCTTTAAACTTTCCTCTTCTCACCTTAATTGCACGTCCTTTTGTGCTTGAGATTTCAACCCTTGGAAAAGATTCTTACCATCTATCCTATCTATACCTCTCATAACCTTATAAACTACTAGATCTTCCCTCAGTGTATGATGCTCTAGGGCAGGGGTTCCCAACCTTTTTTTATGCCACGGACCAATACCATTAAGGGGTCAGTAGACTTCAGGTTGGGAACCCCTACTCTAGAGGAAACAAGAAAATGGAATGTGATGCTAGAGAAAGTGGTGGAATCAGACTCAGTTACTGTATTTAAGAAAATGCTCCTGTCTGCCCACTATGTCCATGCCAACTTTTTCCCCAGTGCACTCATTCTATTTGTTCACATTAGGACTGTACCTTTCTATATCCTTTCTATTTCAAAATGCCTCTTAAACACAGTAATTGAGTCTGATTCCATCACTTTCTCTAGCATCATATTCCATTCATCAATCACTCTCTGTGTAACATTTACTCCAAAGTTCCCCTTTAAGCCTCCTATCTCTCACCTTAAAATGTTTTTGATACTCCTGTCTATTTTTCCTCATGATTTTATATGCTTTTCTCAGGTTACCCCTCTATCTCCTTCACTCACGAGAAAACAAGCCCAGTCTATCCAATCGCTGACCATAATTAAAGTCTTTCAATCCAGGCAGTAGCCTGGTGAATCTCCTCTACACTCTTTCCAGTGCATTGCATTCTTCTTAGAATTTGGCGACAAGAACTACATATAATACTCCAGTGCTCTGTAAAGTTGCATCAAAACAGCCAATCTCTTATGTTCTATGCCCTGACCTGTGAAGGCAAGAAAGCCATGTGCCTACCCTTCAGCTATGCATTTTTCAGGAAACTGTGGACTTGGATCTCGAGTTCTCCCTGTGCGTCAACATTATTTATATCCCTACCATTTAACTGCATATGTGCTACCCTGATCTGACTTCCCAAAATTCACTACTTTGTACTTGTTGAGATTAAATTCTTACTGATACAAGTAGGAGTATTCACTAAAATAGAGCATTAATATGGATTGCAAGTTTGCCAAAGCATATTTAAACTGGATGGTGCATAATGGTCAGTTTAAATTGGAATAAAAATGAAAATGAAAATGAAATGGGAGAAAGAGTGGAAGTATTTTTAGAGGTGTGATGGGCTGTATATTATTAATTAAAATGAAAAGAGAAAGTAAATCCATGTTACCTTTCTATTTTACAGATACCTTCTTCACTGCTCTATCTGGCTGTGTTGCCACTTCTAGTGAGCCGTGGGATTGTCAATGTACCTTAATGTCCCTGAGGTCCCAGCCATTTACTCTATATTGCCAGATCAGAATTTGAAATGCCAAAGTGCATTACTTCAAACTAGTTTGGAATAAGTTCTACCTGCCACCACTATAGAGAACTTTCCATTTGATCTATGTCCCCACCATACACCTCTACCTTTCTTTACTCTCTGCAATTCCATCTACTTCTGTGTCATCTGCAAACTGATCAGACCACCTACATTCTCATACAAACAACAATGGTCCCATCATCAATCTCTATTGTGCACCATTTGTTACATACTCACAGTTAGAAATACACCCATCCACTAGTACTCAACAATTTTGTATCCAGTTCACCAACATGCCTCAGATCCTTTGTGCCCTTACCTCTGGACCAGCCTACCAAGCCGGACCGTGTCAAAAGCCTTACCGAATTCCGTGTAAAGAACTCTGACCTCATCAATTTACTTAGTTATCTCCCAAAAGAAAATCTATCAATTTCGTGAGACTGTATTGGAGACACATTGTCTATGAGGTACAAATCTGTGAGTGTGACTTTGTAGGACTGTTGCTTGACTGGTCTGTGGAACAGCTCTGCCAGCTTAGGCAACAATGCCCAGGTATTTGTGAGGCGGACTTTGCAAGATCAAATGAGCTCCAAACACCTCTGCCTTGTCTGAGTTTGCTGCCCAGTTCAAAGTCTCATTGTTTGCCAGTTTTTTTTCTTCCATGTTTAAACATAGTGATATTGGTACTTTACTTCCACCATGAAGTCAGAAGTAGAGATATTCATTAATGTTTGGAACAAAGTGCAATTCCATTCACAACTCCACAACGAATGAAGCAGCTCATGCCTGCATAAAGCAAGACCTAGACAACATTCAGTCATGGGCTTATAATGGGCATGTAAAATTTGTACCACAAAAGAGGGAGCAAATGACTGTCGTCAGCAGGAAAGAATCTCACCATGTTATTCAACGGCATTTTTTTAATCATACATTTCATACCATCAAAATCTTGGTGATCATCACTGACCAGAAACTCAAATGAGCAGTCACACAAATACCATGACTATTAGAGCAGATCAAATGCTAGGTACCCTGTTGTGGATGACTTGCCTCTTGAGACTGCAAAGCCTTTCTACTTTCTACCAGGCACAGATTAGGGATATTATGGAATATTCTCCAGTTACCTGCATGAGTGCAGCACCAGAATACCTCAAGAAGCTCGACATCATGCAGGACAAAGTGGTCCATTTGAATGGGACCTTACCAACCACATTAAGTCCTACTTACTATTATATACATAAAACAGCGCATATATACATATATATATATATAATATATATACTGTAATTCACAGTTCTTTCGCTATTATTCTTATGTATTACATTGTACTGCTGCCGCAAAATGAACAAATTTCACGACATATGCCAATGATATTAAACTTGATTCTGATTACCTTACACGAGGAAATCCGCAGACGCTGGAAATTCAAGCAACACACATCAAAGTTGCTGGTGAACGCAGCAGGCCAGGCAGCATCTCTAGGAAGAGATTACCTTTACTGCCAGCTCAAAGTGTACCATCTACAAAATACAGTGTATTGACTCACCCAGATTATTCCAAGAACATTTCCCAAACCCATGACATTGAACGAGAGGAACTAAGGTGCAGGCACATGGTAACACCACCACATACAGGTCACCCTCTAAGTTACACAATATCCTGACTTGGAAATATATCACCAATCCTGCATTGAAACTAGTTTTAATTCTGGAATTCTCTCCTTAATGCACTTTTGGAGTATTTTCACCTGAAGGACTGCAGTGGTTCAAGGAGGTGGCTCACCTTCATCTACTCAAAGTCATTTAGAAATAAACAGTAAATTCCTGGTAGCAATGGCCAGATCCCATATAATAATATTAAAAAAACGTTATCATGAATGGCTTCAATGTCAACTGCATACAGAAATGACCAAGCCTCCAATATCACCACAGCTGATTTCTATGAGTCTTCTAGCAAGCATCCCCCTTCCCATGCCCGCCTCACCCATCAGCCCTCATCCCAATTCCTGTCTACTAAATAATGGAGACAGCAGTGTCTGTCAAGAGTTATCCCCAAACTTTACAACACAAGCATCCAAATGCATGGAGTTAGATTTGATACAAATGTTGAAAAGTAGAAGATAAGATTTAGTTTGATTTAGTTAATTAGTGGCTACACTATCTAATAACTTATGATTTATGTCAGCTTTTTGAATCAATTTCCTCTTCCACAGAACAAGCGTGTAGACTTCTGTTGCTGCTGCATCACCTAACCCCATTCACACACATACTGTGCAGGCATCTCCTTCAGCAGAATTATCTTCCTCCTAGAGAGACAGTCAATTGGAACAGGAGAGCTGTAAAAGGCAAAGGTAAGGCCACTGTGTTGGAGGACCATTATAAACATGAAAGTTCCTTTCAACATCCACACAGTAAAAACACTGAAGAAAACATGCAATGTGTTCACACAGAACTTCAGTCAGATGATTGCTGAACGAGCTTGAATATGTTTATTATTCTGCATTATTCGATCTGAAAGGTAAACTTGATCTTTGTACAACTTGACCAAGTACAAATTTTAAGGAAGAAACTAATAGTGGGCTTTCACCAAAGTGTCCTATGATCTGACGATGAATCACAACATGGCTTCTGTACTAGTCTTGAACAGTCACAAGGAAACTTGCTGACCGAGCTTAATATGATTCACACTATTGACCCCGACCTGCCTTTCAACTGATGGTCACCCTAAGCAGCTGGCAAATTTCATTGGTTTTGTGCTAGGCTTAATGCTGTTAGTCTTAACCTCTCACATCTCACAGGTGTGGGCCAAGTGGTTAAGGCATTGGACTAGCGACCTGAAGGTCGTGAGTTCGAGCCCCAGCCGAGGGAACGTGTTGTATCCTTGAGCAAGGCACTTAATCACACATTGCTCTACGACAACACTGGTGCCAAGCTGTATGGGTCCTAATGCCCTTCCCTTGGACAACACTGGTGTCGTGGAGAGGGAAGACTTGCAGCATGGGCAACTGCTGGTCTTCCATACAACCTTGCCCAGGCCTGCGCCCTGGAGAGGGAAGACTTTCCAGGCGCAGATCCATGGTCTCACAAGATTAATGGATGCCTTAACGTCTCACAGACCACCATGTACAAAGTGCAAGTAAAAGTCTCACGAGAAAGGTGTAGAATCAGAATCAGGTTTAATATCACTGGCATATGTTGTGAAATTTGTTACCTTTGTGGCAGCAGAGAAAAAGAAAACTGTAAATTACAGTAAGTAGATATAAACTGTACATAAAAAAAGTTAAATTAAATAAGCAGTGCAAAAATAGGAAATTAAAAATGAAGTAGTGAGGTAGTGTCCAAGGGTTCAACATCCATTTAGGAATCGGATGGCAGAGGGAAAGAAGCTGTTCCTGAATCGCTGAGTTTGTGCCTTCAGGCTTCTGTACTTCCTTCCTGATGGTAACAGTGAGAAGAGGGAATGTCCTGGGTGGTGGAGGTCCTTTATGATGGACTCTGCCTTTCTGAGGCACCAATCTTTGAAGATGACTTGGATACTACAGAGGCTAGTGCCCATGATGGACCGTTAGATGATTAGAGTGGTTGGGTGAAAATTGTGGCTAAACTGCATGATAACGGACTGATCCAATATTTTGACATTTTCATGAAGATAAATATTTTGGAAAACTTTTATAGGGGTTTATTTCAAGGAACATCTCCAAATGCAAAACAGAGAATTGCATTCCATAAACATAAAACCTCTGTGAATGCTTTTAAGTTGCATTACCATTGTAGTGATAAGTTACTCAGGGAATACCATGTTTAAATATTCAGAAGTATCACATGTGCTTTTGGGTTCAGGGGATAGTAAAATATTGTTCATGACATTTTTTATTACCCCTGCAGCTTAGCTGAGGAAATTTATAACAACATATCATGAATTGACCCTATGAAACACCATCATTCTTCTAAAATGCACATAAGACTTTGTGGTGAACATATTCAGAGCAAGGGATATCTATTGGATAAAATAAATAGCTGGCACTACCAGGTTTTTCTGCTTAAAGGATGAACAAAATAAAAAAAAACTTGAGATAGCTCTCAATTGTGTTTATGCACATTCTGTTTTGTCAATGGTGCAGACTTTAGTCTGTGCCAACTACGTATATCATAATCCCAGTTCCATGAGAGACATAACTTGAGCTGTGAACATAACCCAAGACATTTATTGGAATTTTGTAATCTGGACATTGTTAAGCAGTAGTAGAAAATGCAGTGTGCTAAAGATAGATACCAATCGTCCAGGCCAACATCTTTCTAACTCCCTGAAATTCTTTCACATAGACCTAAGAGGCTGTAAGGGTACATCTTTTTTCCCAGGCTCTGGGGTGGCTACCCGGAGATCCCTTGACCGTATTAATGCAGTAAGAGCTTCTGTAAAGGGCTCCATGAAGCAGAGTTGGTACACATTTGGAAATCATCCCAGTGAGTGAGCCAATATCCCACAGCCCCTTCTTCCATATCCTCTCACTCCCACATTTCCACCTTCCTTTCCTTTTCCTCATCAAAGAGAGATACTGTAAAAGGAGGATGTGTGGTCTGTGTAGTACTTCTGCTGAAGTTTTGCAGAGTATCTCAGTGCAACTCAGGCTTAAAACACTGTAGGGGATATACTTGAATGTTAATGTACCATTTCTATTTCAATGGGTTTGCTAAACTATTTAAAATTAAATAGTTTCCAAAGGTTTCAAAGCATCTGTTGATGTTTCTGTAGCTCTGGGTGTTTATGTGATGGGGTTGTTAGCCCCATGTCCAACCTCCTCCTTTCTCAGCCGGGCCTGGGACCATCCATAGTGGAGTTAACTTTAAGGATTCATCTATTAATACTCATGACAGTTACATCTATACGCAGTATCAGAAGAATACATACTGTTGAATTACTTTGTGTTTTCAGGGATAATAAAGTATTGTTCATGACATGTTGCCCCTGCAGAATGGCTGACCAAAATTGCAGGAAAGCATTACTGCCAACCTAATTCCCCACTCCACATCACCAGTATATATTATTCTTCCACCAGAGTATTCTGCTTCTGCTGAAACATGCCAGACACTAACAAAAACGGTAATAGAGTAAGGAATGGTTATCACAAAAAGTAAACAATCAGCCCTACCAGACATCCCTGACTAGAAAAGGTGAGAACAAATGGTAAACAGACAGCAATTGTGGTGAGAAGAATGTAGTTACGTTTAATGCAAGCTTCTGATCTCTACACAAAAGTGTAGTTACATTTAGTGCTGACATCTGATCGTGTTTCTTGCGAGAAATTGAGAAATTGGCCAAAATACAGTTTCAAATTATGGTGGATTACAATTAAAAGCTGGCTTGTAATAAAATTCACTCCTTTTATCACAGCTCCCAACATTTGATTTTGTAACATTCAGAGAAGATCCATAGAGGCATGCACACCCTGGCAGCAACCCACATTTCAGCTGACCTGGGAATATGGAGGTTGCAGGAGAGAAGGAGACGAGCTCCCACCATCACTCAAAGGGAAGTACTCCAGATCAATGAGCTATGAACCAGGAATGACATGAAGGGGTGAGGAGAGCGATCAGAATCACTGATAAAAGAGTCAACAGGGGGTTGCTACAACTATCTCCCTCCTAACTGTAATAAAAAGGGTCTAGGTTACTAATGGCCATGAGCTCACCACT
The DNA here is from genome assembly GCF_963921235.1 of Mobula hypostoma. Classification (NCBI taxonomy): domain Eukaryota; kingdom Metazoa; phylum Chordata; class Chondrichthyes; order Myliobatiformes; family Myliobatidae; genus Mobula; species Mobula hypostoma. The sequence continues at coordinate 38,974,851 of NC_086128.1, forward strand.
GGCTACAGACACCCATAGGAAGCCAGTGATGGTGGGATATATCAGTGACCCAAATACCATATGTGCCCCCTGAAATGAAAGTCGATGAAATTGTTTCTTCATGAATACAGCATTCAGGTGACCTCTGTAAAGTTCAAAGTACATTTATTATCAAAGTATGTACACTATATACAACCTTCATAATACTATATTCATCTCCTTTAATAGGCATCCGTTAGTCTCGTGAGACCATGGATTTGCACCTTGGAAGGTTTCCAGGGCGCAGGCCTGGGCATGGTTGTATGGAAGACCGGCAGTTGCCCATCTCCCCTCTCCACGCCACCGATGTTGTCCAAGGGAAGGGCATTGGGACCCATACAGCTTGACACGGGTGTCGTCGCAGAGCAATGTGTGGTTAAGTGCCTTGCTCAAGGACACACACACTGCCTCAGCCAAGGCTCGAACTAGCGACCTTCAAATCACTAGACGAACGCTTTAACCACTTGGCCAGGCGCCAACACATTCACCTCCTTACTGGCAGCCATAAATCAAAGAAACCCTGACACTTACACTCTGGCCCAGCACTTAATTCGTGAAGACCGTGAACACTGCGCAGCACATCACACAAACCAATCTTCCGTCCGTGGACTCACTTTAGACCGCACGCTGTCGGAGCAGTGCCACCAGGATAATCAAGGACACGACCCACCCAGCCAACAGACTTTTCGTCCCTCTTCCCTCCGGGAGAAGGTTCATGAGCTTGAAGACTCATACGGCCAGATATGGGAACAGCTTCCTTCCAACTGTGATAAGACTGCTGAACGGATCCTGACCCAGATCTGGGCCGTACCCTCCAAATATCCAGACCTGCCTCCCAGTTTTTTTGCACTATCTTACTTCCCATTTTTCTGTTTTCTATTTATGATTTATAATTTAAATTTTTAATATTTACTAATTTTAACTATTTTAAATATCTTTAATATTTAATATTTATAATCCAGGGAGTGTGAAGCGCAGGATCAAATATCGCTGTGATGATATACGTTCTAGTACCAATTGTTTGGCGACAATAAAGTATAAAGTATCATTCGGTGAAACAGCGAGTCATTCCTTGCCCTCAAACCTGGGCCCTGCCACTTCGACATGTTCTCAGGCCTGGAACCCACTGTCTCGATTCGGCCTGGCATTTAAATTGGTCAAACTTTGGCCTGTTCCTTGCTCTCAGGCCTGAGCACTGTCGCCTCGACTCTGCTTCGCCTCAGTTCTGTTGCTTTGAATTGCCTCCAAGTCCACTCCAGCAACCGAACATTGGCTTGTTCCCCACACTCAGACCGGGGCCCTGCAACCATAATTCGGCCTGTAAACACCATGCTGCAACCATCCTGCACTTTTGAGACTTCAGTTCACTCTGCAAATATACCAGGTTGTACAGGCAGTTCAAAAGCTTGACTCTGAAAGGGAAATTACAGGAGATGTCCTCCTTCAAAGAAAGGGGATTCCCTTCTCCACCATCAATGCTGCCCTCAACCGTATCTTTTCCATTTCATGCACATCTACCCTCATCCCCATCCTCCTGTCACCCCACCAGGGATAGGATTCCTCTTGTTCTCACCTATCACCCCACCAGCCTCCACATCCAGCACATAATTCTCCATTATTTACACCATCTTTAACAGGATCCCACCACCAAGCACATCTTTCCTTTCCCCCTCCCAACTTTCTGCTTTCCGCAGAGATCGCTCCCTATGTGACTCCCTTGTCCATTTTCCCTCCCCACTGATCTCCCTCCTGGCACTTATCCTTGCAAACAGAACAAATGCTACACCTACCCCTATACCTCCTCCCTCACTACCATTCAGGGCCCCAAACAGTCCTTTCAGGTGAGGCGATACTTCACCTGTGAGACTGTTGGGATCATCTACTATATCCGGTGCTCCTGGTGTGGTCTCTTGTATATTAATGAGATCCAATGTAGAATGGCAGACCGCTTCGCCAAGCACCTATGATCCGTCTGCCAGAAAAAGAGGGATCTCCCAGTGGCCACCCATTTTAATTCCACATCCATTCCCATTCTGATATGTCTATCCATGGACTCCTCCATTGCCATGATGAGGCCATACTCAGGTTGGAAGAGCAACATCTTATATTCTGTCTGGGTAGCCTCCAGCCTGATGGTGCAAACATCGATTTCTCAAACCTCTGGTAAAGCCCGCAGCCCCCCCCCCCCCACCATTCCCCATTCCCATTTCCCTCTCTCACCTTATCTCTTTGCTTGTCCATCACTTCCCTTCTTTTCTTTCTTCCATGGCCTTCTGTCCTATTCTATCAGATTCCCCCTTCTCTAGCCCTGTATCTCTTTCACCAATCAAATTCCCAGGTCTTTATTCACCCACTCCCCCATCCCACCTCCTGCCCCCAGTTTCACCGATCACCTTGTGTTTCTTCCTCTCTTCCCCCCACCTTCTAACTCTGACTCCTCATCTTCTTTACTCCAGTCCTGCTGAAGGGTCTCGGCCCGAAATGTCGACTGTATTCTTTTCCATAGATGCTGCCTGACCTGCTGAGTTCCTCCAGCATTTTGTGTGTATTGTTTGGATTTCCAGCATCTGCAGTTTTTGTCGTGTTTGTTCCAGGCTATTGAGTGCAGTGATCATTTTTGAGAAAAAGTGTGAGTAATAAAGTGATTAATAGTTGTTTTTGCTGCCAGCAAGTCGTCACTGTGCTCCGCCAGCACCATCACAACCAGAATTAGGCCATTCGATCATGGCTGAATTATTATCCTGCCTTCTCCCTGTAACCTTTGACACCCTTACTATTCAAGAACCTATCAACCTCTGCTTTAAATATATATGGACACCACAGCCATCTGTGGAAATTAATTCTACAAATTCACCACCCTCTGGCTAAAGAAACTCATCATATCTGTTGCAAAGGGATGTCTTTCTGTTATGAGACAGTGTGCTCTGGTCCTAGATTCTTCCACTATTGGAAACATCCTTTCCATGTCCAATCTAGCTAAACCTTTCAATATTTGGTAGCTTTTAATGAATATTGACACCTCTATTCTTCTAAACTACAGTGAATACAGGCCCAAAGCCATCAAATGCTCCTCATACGATAACCCTTTCATTCCTGGATTCAATCTTGTAAACCTCCTCTGGATTTCTCCAATGCCAGAGTATTCTTTCTTATATGTGGAGCCCAAAACTGCTCAGAATATTTCAACCATGGTCAGCATTACATCCTTGCTTGTATATTCCAGGCATGGGCATAACGATACTTCCAAATACTTGCAGTAAAGGATTGCTGCTAGTGGTGTCAACACTGAGTGTCCATGGAATGAACAGTCTATCAGCTGAGGAAAATGCTCCCTGTTAGTTGGAGAACACTGGAAGTTGGAAGATCTTTGAGTAACCTGCAATCAGTTTGCAAGGTCTCCTGATGACTGCAGGATGTTCTTTTCCATAGCAAGAGAAGCAAGAAACTAACACCGAGAAACTTAGAGCAAATAATAAACCGCTGGAAGAACTTAACAGGTCAAGCAGCATCTGTGGAGGCAAGAAGCTGATCGGCTTTTCAGATGGAAGCTCTCTATCAGGACTGAGAATACAGAGAGAGATAATAACAATATTTAGAAGTGAGAAGGAGGGAGGAGACAGAGGCTGGTAACAATAGGTTGAAACAGTTGAGGGAGTGGAGACGGAGCCAGGTGGAAAGGGAAAGGGGGAGTGTTGAGACAGAGACTGCTGAGAGATAGGTGGAAACATAAGATAAGAAGAATAAAAGGCAGGTGGAGCCAGGTGGGGGAGAGGAGGGGGAAGAATAGAGACAAAGGCTTCTAGGTGATAGACAAAGCCAAATAACAGAGAGACGATGGGTATTCGGATGATAGAGATTTGTTAGGAAAGGTGAAGAAAGAGAGAAGAAACCCAGGTAGTGCAGTTAATGGGAGTGGGATAAGGCTGGAAAAGATGAAAAAGTGCACAGAGATTGGTGGGAGTGGGAATGGAATACAAGACAGGTGGGTTACCCGAAATTGGGAAGTTCAATGTTCATGCCATTGGGATGTTGGCCACTCAAGCGAAATACGAGGTGCTAACCTTTTAGTTTGCATTGGGCCTCACTGTGGAAATTGTAAAGGCTGAAGACTAACAGATTGGTGTGGGAGGGGGTAGAGGCGTTGGAATGACTGGCATATGGAATTTCAGGACAGCCATTAGAGATGGAGCACATATGTTGTGAAAAATAGACACCTAGTCTACACTTTGTCTCACCAGTGTAGAGGAGACCACATCACAAGCACCAAATGCAATTGACCAGGTTGGAGGAGGTGCACGTGCTCCTCTGCCTCAGCTTGAAGGGTTATTTAGGTTCCTGGATGATGTGAAGGAGAAGGTGTAGGGTAAAGTTCTGAAACTCCTGTGGTTGCAGAAGAAAGTATTAGAGGATGGGGAATGGTGGCTGGGGGTAGCAGTATGTGGGTGGAGAGGGAAACCCACCACCAGCCATATCTTTCTTGTTTTGTTACATTTCATTACATTATACTGTTTACTTTTTACCTTGTATTTTAAATGCACGTTATTATTTGTGGATTTATTTTGTGGTAATATTACTTTACCTGTTCTGTGTGTGAGTTATATGCACTGTATTTTGCACCTTGGTCCGGAAGAACATTGTTTCACATGGCGGTATAATGTGTACGGTTGAATAATAATAAACTGAACTTGAACTTGATTTCCACCTATCACCTACCAGCCTGTGTCACCCCCTCCCTCTCACATCTATATACAACCTATCTTCCCTCTACACCCTCAGTCTCTGCCCGAAATATTGACCACCTCTCTGCCTCCACAGATGCTGCTTGATCCACTGAGTTCTTCCAGTAAATTTATATTGCGCTCCCGACTCCAGCATCTGCAGTGGCTTGTTTCACTACGTACTCCTGTTTCATGTGAGTCGAGTGTGGAGCATCTGGCTCCTATTTACAATAGTGTGGGTAGAAATGGGCATAATCCAAATAACGACATAATCTGTTGGGAAAACTCCAGGTGTACTCACATCATTCACACATGGAATTATCTGGTTCTATTTCACCAGGAAAATATACCAGCACACTCATCTTTGTGCAAAGTCAAAGCTGGACAGCATAACACCTAAACATAGTGCTACATGATCCCATTTCAAGGCTAACACCCTTAAGGAATTCCTCCATCACCTTTTAAGTCTCTCTCAGTTCAAGAGCTCCAGAATGAAAGTCCCCAGGTACCTGCCCCAGAGGTGGGAACTACATTATGCCTGTTCGTTCCCTTCCACTGAAGAGCCGGTTGAAGTAGTGGAAACAGTTGGAAGGACAAAATGTTGTAGGAATCGTGATGAGCACATCTGCTGTGGCGTCAAGGGTAAACTGGGATCCCGCAGGCTCCCTTTCACCAAGTGCCTGGTCATGGGAATGGAGGAAGTTGGAGATGGGTGATTTGGGCATGATTTAGACTCTCGTCATATGCATGCAGTAGGCTTGCATACTGTTAGGGAAACCCATCCTCCTCAAGTCAGATGAGACCAGAGATATTGCATTGGGTTTACCATGCCACATCAGCTGTGTTTTTTTTTAAGATGAAAAGACCATACCTTTGACCCCCGACAATGCTTGGGTGAGGATTAGGGTTTACCCTGCACTGCATAGTTGGATCCATGAGTATTCAACACCATTAATAAAGCAGGAAAGCAAAACTGAACGACCCAATAATCAGTCAATAACATTTTAAACTCAAGGCACAGACAAGGGCATTTTTATTGTAAATAGGTGAGGTGAAGTGAGGGCCTCCATCAATCAGAATTGACCATGGATATTGTGTCCTAGCTGTCCAGATACACAAGCCTAGGCAGCACGATATGGAGAGCAAGCTGTTGCCCATGTAGCAAGCTCCCCATCTCCATGCATCTGGTGAACCCAAAGGAACGGCAGAGACTGACACAGTTTGGTACCAGCAGCGTCGCAGGAGTTGCCAGTCAGCATTGGACTCAATGTAGGACTGCCTTAGAGACTCCAGCTCCGGATTTTTCCTTCGGGGTTTACTTCCAAAACCTTCGCCATGAGTGGGTATAGCCACAAGGTAGTAGAGGTTTGAGATCAGAGTTTTCCTTCTTCTAGGTGAGCTGCCAACCACAACTGCCCAAGACCCATCTGCCGGAAGCGACTGGTTTTAAGGTGCCAGTAACCTGCCTTTGCCTGTTCTCCTGTCAGGAGAAACAGTTCTGTCCAGCTTAGTAGCTAAGCCACGCATGAAGAGCAGGAGCTGGACTTGGTTGTCAGAGGATACTTGAGTTGCACACCATTGGGAGCATTTAATAGGTAATGGGAGCTTGTCCCCATTGCCAGCCCTGGCAATAACATCCTTGTAAATAACTGCAACTTCAATCAACTTAAGGAAATTCAATCAAAGAAAAAAATAGCTATTTATCACAAAGATAATGAATACCATGCACACTATTAAGCAGGCAATGAAATACAGGTTTATAATTATCGTTCAGCATTTCATTTTTCCATTATCTAACAGGAAGCATCAACCTTGTGGAAACTTTGAATTTGTGACTTATCATTTACAAACCACTATTCAGACATCAACTACACATCCCATTCTCTCAAACCATGGGCATCAGATCACCACTATCTCTTCTTTCTTGAAGTTTAGTAACAGAAGTACAGTATATTGATTTTGTAAAATGTCTTATTAATTTTCAGTGTAATGTCTCCCCCTGCTGTGCAAAACAGAACAGGCCTAACAGCACAAACTACACTTAGTGGCCACTTTATTAGATACAAGGGTAGAACCCAGTGTGGTCTTCTGCTGCTGTAGCCCATCCACTTCAAGGTTTGACGTGTTGTGCATTTAGATACGCTCTTCTGCACACCACTGTTGTAACGCGTACTTACTGTCACCCTCCTGTCAGCTTAAACCAGTCTGGCCATTTTCCTCTGATCTCCCTCATTAACAAGGTGCTCCCGCCCACAGAACTGCCACTCACTGGATGTTTTTTGCTTCTCGTACCATTCTCTGTAAATTCCAGAAACTGTTGTGCGTGAGAATCTTAGGAAATCAGCAGTTTCTGAGATACTCAAACCACCTTGTCCGGCATCAACGATCCCCACGGTCAAAGTCACTTAGATCATATTTCTATCATATTCTGACGTTTGACCCAAACAACAACTGAACCTCTTGATCATGTCTGTAAACATGAGAAAATCTGCAGTTGCTGGAAATTCAAGCAACACACACAAAGTTGCTGGTGAACGCAGCAGGCCAGGCAGCATCTCTGGGAAGAAGTACACTCGACGTTTCGGGCCGAGACCCTTCGTCAGTGTTTGTGTGCTTTTATGCATTGATTTGCTGCCACATGATTAGTTGATTTAATATTTGAATTAAAAACATGTGTACATGTGTAGCTAATAATGTGGCCACTGATTTAATATTTCCATTAACAAGCATGCGTACAGATGTACTTAATAAAGTATGTCTACTACATGCTAGGATTTCATCAGAAAGCTGAATATTGTTTCTTGTGATTTTTTTTTTGTACCAAGTGCAGGTTGTGCTAACACACAGAGATTCCTGTAATTAGACCTGTGGCACAAATTTGGACACCACTTCTGCAAAATTCATGCATGCAGGCATAGGCTGTAGACCACTCCCACTAAAGGTGTCAAACTTCTCCTTGGCCAGTTTGACCTTAATGCAAAATCAGTGAGATGGGTTTATAAGTGTACTCTACACCAAATAAAGGGTTTAAATGCTAAATTAATGCAGTTACAATTAATATCTGGGATCCATATTAGTCTATTCCTTGCTACTGTTCTACCTCACATCCCAGCAAAAAGTCACCAACTAATTCAATGCCACTTCTTTATGATATGGATAGTGTACTAGTATGCCTTAAGAATGTGGTTGTACAGCTATAACTCATAATGTAAAGGGCACAGGATCTTAACTGACCATGGAAGGGTAAGAGAAGATTTGCGGGAGGTGGTGAATTTATGGTCCAGAACATCATTCACTAAACTGCAATCCAAGAATACAAACTGTTGAGTGCCCTTGACCAACAGTGTGTGCTTTGTTTAAAGCAATCACAAACTTGAATCAAAAATTAGACCAAAAAAAAAGACTCAGAATTAATTGAGCCAAAAATATAAATGTAAACTGCCAGAAGTATTTTTCCTAAAGAAAATTTTTCTGTTAAATAAAATATAATTATATACAACTAAAATTACATGCATGAATAACTGTCTTGTTTTAAGTTGCAAGCTTGAAATTGCAAATGAAGTTAAAGCATGCATTAAACTTACGTGTCAGGGCTTCACCGTTAGTGTCATCCAGTACAACCCTGGAGAAAGTTTAAAGTGTTGACTGGATATGAGGTATCATGCATGGTCTATGAGCATGTATTACCGCTTTGCATACTAACCATTAGTTAATACAAGAGAAGCATGCAAAAGCTGGACTTCCAATGACCTACCATGGCGGCAGATCTAAATCATAGTGCTTCTCAACTGCAGGAATCTCTGGGTAGTTTTGAGCAACTTTGGCAGCTTGTGTTGGGATGTCATGTTGCAACTGAACAAATTGCTGGTAAGACTGTACTTGGAGTATTGTGTGCAGTTCTGGTCATATAGCTAAATGAGGATATGACTATGCTGGAAAGGGTGAAGAAAAGATTTATGGGAATGTTACTGGGAGTGGAGGGCTTGATTTACAAGGGCAGGCTGGTTAGACTGGAACGTTTTACCCCAGCGTGTATGAGGCTGAGGAGTGACCTATATAAAAATCATGAGGTGGATAAATAAGATGGACGGTCACAGTCTTTTTCCCCAGGGTAGGGAAGTCTAAAACTAGAGAGCATAGACTCAAAACAAGGGGAAAGGGAGTTCAAAGGGACCTGAGGGGAAATTTTTTTCCGCAGCAGGTGATGGCTACATGGAATGAGCTGCCAAATGTAGTAAAGGCTGGTACAATTACAAGGTTTAAAAGCATTTGGGCAGGTACATGGATAGGAAAAGTAGAGGGAAAGAAGCCAAATACAGACACATGGACTAGATTGCATCACCAGCTTGGTTGGTATGGACAAGTTGGGCTGAAGGGCCTGCTTTCATGCAGTCTGTATGAGTATGGGAATGGGTGCCCCACTTCTAGGATCCTCCACCGTGCCATTTTGACAAGGATGGGTACATAGGTCAAAGGTCAGAATAATCAGGAAAACCTTGTCCACTGCAAAAAAAAACAACTGTTCTTTTTACATTTAAGCTAAATGCATGTACTGTACAATGGAAAATATTGCAAGTTATCTCTGTGCCTGTAAGTATGCTTGAGGGGGCCTGCTTCTTTTTAGTATGGCCAGCTTTACTCGTTGAGGCCTATGCCACTAATCATATTTTGTTGCTGTTGCAGCAGCAATGGTCTGTTTCACTTGACATCCCTGCTGCATCCCACATGCATGGAAGTACACAGTTCAAATCCACATTATATGTCACTTATTCTGGGAAGTGTGGGTGGTGCATTGTCATGGATTTCATACTTCAGTTCAACGGGGTGGCACAATTAAGACTATGTTCTGTGCAATTTAATTTTCAAGCTCTGCTTTTGTGTTTCCTGCCAAATGGAAAATTGTGCTTTTCTTATTAACAAAGAATTACTGACCATTTGTAACAAAGTGCACACAATTATAGCTACAATCTTGATAAGAACTATCCCTTATGGAAAAATTAATTGGCTACAAGTTTATCATAACAAAGCCTGACTGTATCTAAAGTATCCAACACCAAAAAATTTACTGATTCAGACATCAGTTACTGGCCTTTCTCCTTATCTGAAATTATAATTAGGGTGAAATTGAGCTTTAAAATGCACATACCAACCAATTCAAAGAAACTCAAGTCTACATTACACTGTTGCAATGTTCAACCTATCCACTAAGTGGTAGCATATGCACTGTAATGTTACGGTAAAATCCCTCAATTATTTCTGGCAGGTAGATCTAGATTATTATTTTTTTATATAAAGCCATAGCAAAAACTCAATACATGTTTTTCTGTTTGGTTTGGTTAAGCATTGCTTTACAGTGCTCGCGATCACTGAATGGGGTTCATTACTGCCATTGTCTGTAAGGACGTTGTACATTCTCCCTGTGACTGCATGGGTTTCCTGCAGGTGCTCTGGCTTCCTCCCACAGTCCAAAGGGTTAGGGTTAGTGAGTTACAGACATGCTATGTTGGCACTGCAAGCATGGTGACACTTGCGGGCTGCCCAGAACAATCCTCACTGACTTGATTTCACTGTATGTGACAAATAAAGCTAATCTTTAAAACTTCAGGTATGGTCTGAAGATCCAAAACACAGAACGTAAAACAGTACAATACAGGAACAGGCTCTTTGGCCTGTGACGTCTCTGCCAACCATGATGCCAAATTGAACTAAATCTCTTCTGCCTGTACATGAACCACATCTTTCTATTCCCTGCATAGTCATTTGTCTCACTCAAAGCCTTTTAAGCACTACTGGCGTAAACATGAGAAAGTCTGCAGATGCTGGAAATCCAAAGCAACACACACAAAATGCTGGAGGAACTCTGCAGGTCAGGCAGTATCTATGGAAATAAATAAGCTGTGATGTTTCGGGCCGAGACCCTTCTGCAGGACTGTAAAAGAAGGGGGAAGGTGCCAGAATAAAAAGGTGGGGGGAGGGGACGGGAGCTAGCCAGAAGGTGAAGGAGGTAAAGGGCTGGAGAAGAAGGAATCTGATAGGTGAGGAGAGTGGAGCATAGGGGAAAGAGAAGGAGGAGGGGACCCAGGGGGAAGTGATAGGCAGGTGGGAAGAGGTAAAATGCCAGAGTGGGGAATAGAAGAAGAGGGGAAGGAGAGGGATTTTGTTTTAGTAGAGGGAGAAATCGCTATTCATGCCATCAGGTTGGAGGCTACCCAGACAGGATATAAGGTGTTGCTCCTCCACTTTGAGGGTGGCTTCACCTTGGCACAAGAGGAGGCCATGGACTTGCTTTTGTACCTGTTTCTATCATTACCCTGGCAGACCATTCCATGCACTTACCTCTCTCTGTAAAAAAAAACTTGCCCCATACATCTACAAAGTTTTCCCCTCTCATCTTAAATGCACATCTTCTCATATTTGACATATCTTTTCTGGGAAAAAGAATCTGCCCACACTATCTATGACTCTTATAATCAAATAAACTTCTATCAGGCCTCCAGTGCTCCAAAGAAAACAACACAGGTTTGTCCAGCCTCTCCTTACGGCTCATCCCCTCTAATCCAGGCAGCATTCTGGTAAACCTTTTCTGTATCATTTCCAAAGCATTCACATCCTTCCTGTAATGGGGCAAACAGAATTGCACATAATTGCAGGTTCAGAAAAAATTAGTCCTAAGGATAAAGTATTTCAGCTCAAACTGGGATAGTTATCCCTAGAGAAAGGAAAGTTCAGAGATGCTTTGATAGATGTGTACAAGATCATGTCCGGCTTAAAGAGGGTATGTAGAGAGCAGCTGTTCCCATTAGTAGAGGGTTCAAGGGTCAGGAGGCACATTTAAAAGTTGGGCCAGAATGTATGGAGGGGTTGTGAGGAATTTGTTTTTATATAGAGAGGTCTGTTATGAATTGGAACTCACCATCGTTAAAGGTAGTGGAAACAGGGTCAGTTAGGGTTTACAAAAGGGAATTGGACAGGCAGGTGGGGAAAATGATATGCAGATATATGAAAAAAAGAGTGGGAGAATGGGAATTGCCACTGCAATTGCTCAAATTTTGAGTGACTAACTACACTCAGTGACCACTTTATTAGGTACACTTGTACACCTGCTCATTAATGCAAATATCTCATCAGTTAATCATGTCATAGCAACTCAATTCATAAAGACATGTGGACATGGTCAAGAGATTCAGTTCTTGTTCAGAACAAATATCAGAATGGGAAAGAAATATGATTTAAGTCACTTTGACCATGGAATGATTGTTGGTGCCAGACAGGGTAGTTTGAGTATCTCCTGGGACTTTCATGCACAATCTTCTGTGGAGTTTACAGAGAATGGCATGAAAAACAAAAACATCCAGTGAGTAGCAGTTCTGTGGGCAAAAAGTCTTTGTTAATGGGAGAGGTCAGAGGAGAATGCCCAGACTAGTTCAAACTGACAGGAAGGCAACAGTAACCACGTGTTACAAAATGGTTTGCAGAAGAGCATCTCTGAATGCACAACATGTTGAACCCTGAAGTGGATGGGCTACAGCAGCAGAAATACATTCAGTGGCCACTTTATTAGGTACCTTCTGTACCTAATAAAGTGGTCATTGAGTGTGTGGAGAAAGAGTGGAAGAATGGGAATAACCGCTGAAATTATTCCTATTTGGAGTGACTAACTAGACTGCTCCAATAGGGGGTTACATGAATTCCTTCTCTGCAGTTATAATTCTCTCATTACTTGATTCTATGAATAGATGTCCATGTAAGTAATCCAGTTTGAACAACCACAATACTCAAATCGGTTCTGGGTGATCATCTCAATTTACAGCTCAACTTCCTCATTAGCTAAATGAACAATACTTATCTGAATGTAGTAAAATTAGATTTACAAAAGTCACCATGTCTCTCTTTAAGACTACTTCTGTAAATGTTGACATCACTGCAAAATGTCTTCTTTTCAATTGACCCCACAATTAGGGGGTTAAACTGACTTTGGACACATCCCAGGGACTCTGAAGGCATTTTGTTGAGGCAGAATAGGACAGGTTGACAGGTGTGCACAGTGACCTCTTGTGTGCAAATAACTGGAAGAACTCACTGCTGTCAAACAATGGCTCCTTTCTTTGTTACCACACCCAAGATCACGTCAACAGTGTACACAATTTTAAAGAGGAAAATAAATATGCTTAAATAACATGAGGATGGATGAAAACAATACACCCCATCAGTCTTAAATGAGTAATCCATTATTTTCAAACAGTGACTCTTAGCTCTAGATTCTCCCATAATAAAAGACATCTTCCCCATATCCACTGTGCCAGGACCCCACAACTTTTTAAACACCAGTGCATACAAGCCTAAACCTTCCAACCTTTCATCATGGAAAAACTTGCCCATTCCAGATACTAGTTTAGTAAATTTTCTCTGTGCTCTTCCAATGCATTTACATTTGTGCTTTGACATAGACACAAATACTGTATGTGATATAGCTATGTTCTTACAACTGATATATTATTCTGTGACCTTTTCTTTGTGACTTGTGGGGTCAATTGTAGACACTGCACATCTGAACCCACTTCCTCCTCCATGTGAAAAACCTGGCATGGTGTTCAAGGGAGGAAAAGTTTCACAGACAGCTGAGATTACAAAGAATGTTGTGTTTTGCATTAAAAATATTTCCAGAGCCATTAATGATTTAGTAAGGAAATAGCCTGTCATTTCCTTACTGCGTTAGAGTAAAACCACACTGATTTTTGTTTAAGGTGTTTTTTTTTGCTCATTATGTTGATGGATACACCTGTAGCAATCAATACATTGTATTGGGTGGTACAAATATTCCCATCTACTTAAGTGATTTGTTAAGCATTTTGAATTATAAATATGTACTGAGAATATGTACAGAGAATTGTTCGACTTCTGCATTAACTTCAGTGCTTGCAGCATGTTTGATGAGGTCTGAGTTTATGAGTCTGTTGAACAACGAAATCATAAAGGTTCTGGTTGTCTTGGTGATGCTGGCAACAGTCCTCTGTCGATGGTTTTGAGCAAAATGTTTTGACCCGGTCTTTAGTTTCTCTTTGGATCCTGCCCATAACAGTACCTTGTTATGTATCTACCTCAACTTCTCTAATCTGTGAAAATGCTCAACATTTGAACTACTGTGAGGGTATTCTGTCAGAGTTACTTACAATTACTTTGATTTGTATCCTTCCCTGATCAACAAGCAACCTGCTGGAGGAATGCAGCAGGGTGAGTAGAATCTGCAGGGGGAGGGGATGGAGGGGAAGGAACTGTCAATGTTTTGAGTCGAAACCCTGCATCAGGACTCAGCCCAAGCCCAAAACATTGTCAGTTCTTTCCCCTCAGATGCTGCTCATCCTCCAAGTGGATCACAACCTTGTCATGGTTTGGAGGCTTGCGTGCCTCGGTGACCCAGAGAGCTATGTGGCTGAGGTCAGGACTTTGTGCTTTGGCTCTTGGTAGGGTCACCCATTCCAAACATGTCAAAGGGTAGAGGACAGACTAAGAGTGGTCCAATGGATCTCCAGGATCGGGGGTTCAGCTAGGGGCTAACAACCCTGAATGGTCAAACAAAATTGTTACGGAAACAGCAATCTACATCTGAGTGTGATGGTATTCCCAAGTCTTGCATGACTGACAGTAGCGAAAACCGAGAGGAAGCTACTGCCATGATGAAGGAAGCCCTGAACACTGCCCGAGATGGAGGACCTTCGTCGCTGCCCAAAATGCCAGTGGTGTAATAGGCAGTGAGTAAGCAAGATACTGCTCAACCTGTTGACTTCCTCCAGCAGATTGTTTGTTGCCTCAGATTGCAGCATCCACAGCCTCTTGTGCCTACAGAGACATGATGAGTTTTTTTGCTCTTGAACAAGATCAGAAAGAGCACATTTGCATCAAGTTGTCTCTGCTGTATACAGAATTGATCATTTGCTTTATTCCTTTCTTGCTTTGTGCAATGGAGCACAATTTTCTCAAATGCCACAGTCTGGCATGGAGTGACATATGCAGCACTGTAGTCTTGACCTCTAGGTAGTAAGCTTGTGGAAGTGATAAAGTATCAAAGTATCCTATAATATGTCCCCACCACTGTATCAGGAATGTTTTATTTCTCTCGGTCCCTGCCAACTGCAGAGTACTCTTCCCAGTTGGACAGAACCGAGGAACACTCAATGCTCATCCAATGCCAGAAGGTTAGTCATGGCTGTTGGCAACAGTACACTGAATGCACTGGACATTACTGTTGAGTCAAACTTGTACCTTCAACTTTGGTTGACTGTAGAGATCCTAGACACACAAATTTTTGGACCTCAGTGTCTCCCTGGCAACTGAAGGATTAAATAGCACCCACTGAAATGAAGAAGTTGTTACAATTTCATAGACCAAACAAAAATCAATTGCAAAAGTATTCTTAAAAATGAAATATACTAACATGACAGTGCTCCAGGCTTTTTCTCCTGGAGGAGGTTTGAGAATCATTTGGATTTTTTCAACAGTCCATTAACTTTCACAATCATTCTCTATTCTCCATCCAAAGGAATATCTAAATTTAACATAATATTAGAAACTGTGAACTCCTTAATGTCTCTAATCCAGTTTGATAGCCACTGGGCCAGCAAATCATGTACATTCCAGTGGAAAGTGTGCTGGGAAGCCTTTTTTTATGCTGTTCAAGGGAATTTCCTATTGGCCAAATTACTTCTCTGAATGATTACTTTTGATGCACAGTCAAGCTATCCCACATGATAAGGCATGTTAAATGATGAAATCCATATGTCTGGAAATGGGATCAGTACAGTGAAGCTTGAACTATGCAGGCCTGTCAACCCAGATACTAATCACAGATAAGATTGTTGCAGGAAGTAATAATTAGGCTCATGTACCAAGAGATCCCAAGGTGATATTGCTTCTATCCAGTTTTCCTGCAGGAAAGTACACAAACATGGCAATTGTTTGAGGATAAATACATCAAGCTGAGATTTGATGTCTTCACTGGTTAGATAACATCAAAAACAACTGAAAGAAGGAAACTACAGAGAAGGGACTATCTAAACTATAATTTTATCTTCAGCTACCCAGGTAATACACACTTGCTTTTATCATCATTGAGATTTAAATTGAGAAATATAGATTTCTGGAAGTTGTGGTAGGTGCTTTTGATCAAGTCAGCCAAGTCCTGATATGAGATTATAATCACACAACACATGAACCTCACATAAACACAAACTAATTGCTGAAAGAATTCATTTTAAGGGGAATTTTTGCAACATTGTGCAAGTATGGCTGGTATTTCCTCACAAAGAAATGTCAGCCTGAAAAACATAATGGAATTCTCCTTGTGTTAAAGTTACAGAATGTTGGACCAGCTAAAATTTCAGATAAAAATTGTGTTCCCTTAAAATTTTGTTGTATTACAGATACATTTCACTTATAGGATTTACTGGTAAGACAATCTTCAATTGCCTTTAAGAAGGTGCTGATGACTTGCCTTATGTTGTTGCAATCTGTGTGATGACAATATTCCCTAAATTAGGATTCAAGTATCAACTCAAATAGTAACTAATATCCACATCATTAAATAACATGGAAAACTGCAGAAAGTAGTGGACTCAGTCAATACATTACAGGCACATCGCTCCTCACTTTTGGTAGTATCTACAGGAGGTGTTGCCTCAGGGAGGCAACACCTGCCACCAAAGATCAGCACCATGTTGACTGTACCATCTTTCTACAGCTATCATCGGGCAGAAGGTACAAAAGCCTGAAGTCTCACACCACCAGGTTTGAGAATAGTAACTGCCCTTCAACCAGTTAGTTCTTGAACCAATTAGCCAAACCCTAATCACTACAGTTCAGCAACACTATGACCACTTTATGCTAAAATGGGTGTTCTAACTGTGTTCCGAAGACATACCTACCCTCCTTCCTTGTCACCACTCCAAGCCTACTGCCAACATCGAGAGTGCCGACTTACCATAGGGATTGAAACATCAAGTCCTAGTAGCTCTACCAGCAAAAAATGTGCATAATTTATGACTAAGCTTTAGTTTTTGTGAATGCTATTTATATGACGCTATGTGTTTGAGATGCTTCTGCAGCTGTTTTGCATTGTACTCTAAATGTGCCGTACTTCTGTATATGACGATAACCTCAACTTTGCCCTTTGACTATCAAAGTGCCAAAATGTAACCATTTCCAACAATAGAACATTGATTTCAATGACATTATCATCATCAAACTCTATTCCCACCCCATCACCCTATCAGAAACTCATCTGGACCGGCCAAACGAATACCGTGACTGCAAAAGCAGGTGAGGGACTGAGTATCAATGGTAAGTGGCTCAAGTCTCGATATCCTTTTAATGCCTTTTCACCATTTACAATACATGTCAGTATATGATGGAATACTTAACCAGAAGAAGGCAGTTGCAACAACACAAGAAATTTGATGTCATCAGGACAAAACAGCTCACTTGACTGGTACTCCATCCTCCATCCTAAACTGCAATTTTTTCCATCTTTGGAATGCACTGGCTACAATGTGCCCTGGTTTCAAAATGTGCTTCAGTTATCTCAGAATCTGAATCAGAATCAGATTTAATATCACTGGCATATGTTGTGAAATTTGTTAACTTTACAGCAACAGTACAATGAAATACATGATGAATACAGAAAAAACAGGATTATAGTAAGTATATATATGTATATTAAATTGTTAAGTAAAATAAGTAGTGCAAGAATAGAAATAATTTTTAAAAAATAGTGAGGTAGTGTTCATGGGTTCAATGCCCATTTAGAAATCAGATGGCAGAGGGGAAGAGGCTGTTCCTGAATTGCTGAGTGTGTGTCTTTAGGCTTCTGTATCTCCTTCCTGATGGTAACAGTGAGAAGCGAACATGTCCTAGGTGATGGGGGTACTTAATGATGGATGCCATCTTTCTGAGGCACTGCTCCTTGAAGATATCTTGTATGCTACAGAGGCTAGTACCCATGATGGAGCTGACTAATTTTACAACTTTCTGTAACGTACTTTGATCCTGTGCAGTAGAAACCCCTCCCCCTGCACCCCCCCCCCATACCAGGTGGTGATACAGCTAGTCAGAATGCTCTCCACGGTACATCTGTCGAAGTTTGAGAATTTTTTTTTGAACACCACCACCGAAATGCTCTCCCTTCCAAATAGAACACTATCCTTCATCATGGCTGGGGTTCAATCGTAGAAAATCCCATGCATTAGCACTGTAGGAGCAGCTCCATCAGAAGGATTGTGGCACTTCCAGAAGGCAGCTCACCACATTTGCAATGACAATTAAGACCAGGGTATAATTAAAGCCAGGAATCTCAAAGTTCAGAAATTTTGAGAAAGGAATCAAAATCGCTATTATGTGTGGAGTTAAACCAATATACATATAATTGAGGATTTTAAAATTAAGGAAGATGTGTGAATTGGAAAGAAATGTGGATGAATTGGCATTCCCTTGCATTGTCTACATTGTCCTTTAAGGTGGCAGAGTCACAGGCTTTCCTAAATACCATTAGACAAGACTTTTTGGAAAGTATGCCTATTATTTCCTTCACTGTTAATCAGGCTGTTCAGTCCCTAAATACCCTTGGTAAGTAATGTGCTAGGGCATTAAGCATGAACCACCCAGATGTGGGTGTTACTTACTTCTGCAATGGGCAAGGACTGGCAGTTCACCTGCCTTGAAGCTTTGTTGAATTAGTGCAACTCATATATATATATATAAAAAACCATTTTATTTTATAAATGAAATTCTGTTTCTGAAGATGGAATTTCACCAAGTCCTGTTCACTGTTCTTGTACCATAAGCATGGCACCACTGAAGCCTATATGTTAGCCTAAATTGGAAAATTAATTGACTTCAGCTACATGGCCATTCCTGGTTATATATTGGAGAAATCTTTATACTGGCTTGGGAATAATTCCTGCCTCTACTATATGTGTATGTTAAATTCTGCTGCTAAAATGGTGGGTGTTAGGAGATTACTAAGAGGGTGTCATTTGATTTGTTATGGTAAGGGTCCAACAGATATATAAAACAAAAAGAAGTACATTTCCCAGCATTCTGTGTAGAGGAAGGAAATAGCTTGGACTCAAAACTTTCTTAAACCCAGTGCCAGCCTTTCAACTCTTCCATGAAATGTCAACAACGGCATAATCAAAATGTTATTACAGGTTTACAAATTGCTTTGATTGCATCAATATTTCTAGCTGAAATTGTCCTCTTCCTCTTCCTTTTGAGCAATTTAATTTAATTTCCATGTAGACAGATGTCCCTGCTTTCTGACTGGACTTTTGCCTGAGTTGTAATTCACTCACAATCTCGGAATTTGACCCTAAAATTATATTTTCACATTGAAAACTGTTGGAGTTTAAGTCATGTGGGGACATTAACCTAAAACTGAACTCTATGTGTAATTGAACGTAGGTTAAAATATCAGGAACTTGTGTCAAGCATCTCAAATGTCTTTGAATTTTGAAATGGGCTTAATATTTTTTCAGTAGAAGAGATAAATACATTTTAATACACATACAGAAATTTCTTTTCTCAATCACTGAATATTACAAATTCACAGCCACCTGTCAACAACAATAGTGTCCGCATGGTTGCTTCAATGACACTAATGCCTAATCTTTGCTCATATTTGACAACCTACTGTGCAATAATGTTTGAGTCGTTGCACTGAATACAATTAGAATGCTTATTAGAAGCGCCCTATGGAGATGAAATTTTAAAGCAGCTTATTAATATTCTCAGATCGTTCAGCACATTTGTCATAGAGTTCAAGTTCTACTATCTAAGAATAGCCTGTAGGAGCATTAGAAGTGGGATCCAGAAACAAAAATCAAATTACTGTAAATAGTCAGGAGGATGGGCAATGTTAGGAAAAAGAAGTGGAGTTAATATTTCAGGTCAGAAACTCTTGATCAGAAATAGAAAAAAATAGAACATTAGCGTTAAGTTGCAAAGAAATGGCAAGGGATGGGACAAGACTGACACCTTAATTTTCCATCCCAGTCCTGCTGTGAGTTCCACAAATTCTGGTAACTCACTTTCTCTGTCTGCATCAGGACTTGCCATTTCTGCTGTTGGTCATCAACCAATGACATTGGCTCAGTTGTATCTCTATTAGCACAGCCTGACCTGTCTATATTTGCAACAATTTACTCCCCCTTGTTTGGATTCTCACACTCTAACTGTACCCATCAGCTGGATGACCTCTGTATTTTACTCACTTACCAAACACGGCCTCTCACAATCGGAAATGTTCCTGTTATAATTTATGTTTTCTTGTGATTGCTGCTTATATAATGCTATATGACTGTGATGTTGCTGCAGGTAAGTTTTTTATTGCACCAGTGCATACGTGTACTTGTGCATATGATAATAAACTTCACTTTTGACTTATTCTGTATTGTATATCCATCCCCACCTTCAGTAATATTTAAACCTAGCTTGCCCTAACTTTCCCTAGTTCTGACGAGTTTTTTTTTACCTGAAACATGAACTGTTTCTCTTGCCACAGGTGCTGTCTGACTTGCTGAGTCTTTTTATTATTTAAAGTAGGCGCACATGTCAGCAAGCCAGTAGCTTAAATCTGCTCTTCCACTTGCAGTTGCTTTTCTGTCTTAATTCCATTTTCCACCTGATTCTCATATCCTCGACTTCCGTAGTTTGCAAAAACCCAGCAATCTCAGTCTTGATTATAGTCAATGACTGTGTACCCACAGCCCCTTAATTAGAGTATTGCAAAGATTTCACCGATTTCCACCCATTATTTAGTTGGAGCCTCAATGTAGTGTTTGTTCTGACACAAGATTGTTGTAAACATCTGTATGAGGAAATGTTAAAGAGTGGTATATAATTTCCCCAAGTGAAGGATGTGCACTATTGGAACCACTAACCTGAAATTTTCCGAAAATATTTCCAGTAATTGGACTTGGATCAGCATGGGCCAATGTTGGAAAACAGCCAATTCTTCTGGCAGAGGCATTTTGTATGGAGGGCTGAAACTTGATATTGCAACAACTTTAAATTCTGTGATACCTTGGAGACTGGCAAATCTACGGCAGATGCAGTCTCAATGGCTCTCCACGCAGTCTTGAATCACCTGGACAATGCAAATACCCATGTCAGAACTCTGTTTATTGGCTATAGCTCAGCATTTAACACCATCATTCCTGATCAATAAGCTACAGAACCTGGGCCTCTGTACACCCCTCTGCAACTGAATCCTCGACTTCCTAACCGGAAGACCACAATCTGCACAGTTTGGAAATAACATCTCCACCTTGCTGGCAATTAACAATGGTGCTCCACAGGGATGTGTGCTTAGTCCACTGCTCTGATCTTGCTACATGGGCTGCATTTTGACTGACTGCATCACTATTTGGTTGGTGTGTGTGTGTGTGTGTGTGTGTGTGTGTGTGCGTGTGGGGGGGTGGTGGAGAACTACTGCACAGGACTGAAAGAAGCTACAGAAAGTTGTAAAATTAGTCAGCTTCATATTGGGTACCAGCCTCTGTAGTATCCAAGACATCTTCAAAGAGTGGTGCCTCAGAAAGGCAAGGTTCATCATCAAGGACCCCCATCACCTAGGACACGCCCTCTTCTCACTGTTACCATCAGGAAGGAGGTACAGAAGCCTGAAGACACACACTCAGCGATTCAGGAACAGCTTCTTTCCCTCTGCCATCCGATTTCTAAATGGACATTTAACCTATGAACACTACCTCACTATTTTTTTTATTTTTGTTATTTTGCACTACTTGTTTTAACTCAACTATTTAATAGACACACACACACACACACACATATATATACACACACACTTAATGTAACAGTTTTTTTTCTACATTTATCTATCATGCATATCATTGTATTGCTGCCATAAAGCTAACAAATTTCACAACATATGCCAGTGATATTAAATCTGATTCTGGTATCAGTAGATAGACTGTCTAGAGATAGAAACAAAGAGATCAAGAAAGGAGAGCGAGGTGTCAGAAATGAACCAAGTAAATTTGAGGGCAGGTTGGAAGTTGGAGGCAAAGTTGATGAAGTTGACAAGCTCAGCATGGGTGCAGGAAGCAGCGTCAATGCAGTCGTTGATGTAGCATAGAAAGAGTTGGGGGGGGCGGCGTGATACCAGTGTAGGCTGGGAACATAGACTGTTCCATGTAGCCAACGACAAGGCAGGCATAGCTGGGATCCATGCGAGTAGCCATGACTACATTTTTCATTTGAAGGAAGTGGGAGGAACTGAAGGAGAAATTATTGAGGAGGGGGGACCATTTCCGCCAGACAGAAGAGAGTGGTGGTGGAGGGGAACTGGATGTGTCTGTTGTCCAGAAAGAAGCGGAGAGCTTTAAGGCTTTACCATTGGGGGCTGGAGTTGTATTGGGACTGGACATCTATAGTGAAAATGAGACAATTGGGGCCAGGGAACTTGAAGTCATTGAAAAGATCCAGAGCGTGTGAAGTGTCACGGATGTAGGTAGGAATGATTGAACCAGGGGGGATAAAACTGAGTTGAGGTATGCAGATATAAGTTTGGTGGGACAGGAACAAGCAGAAGCAATGGATCTACAAACGTACTTGGACAGGCAGGTTTGTGGATCTTCGGTAGGAGGTAGAATCGGGAGGTGCAAGGTGCAGGAACGATGAAGTTGGTGGCAGTGGATGGGAGATCCCCAGAGTTAATAATAAGGTTGGCGATGGTGTGGGAGACGATGGCCTGGTGTTCCTTAGTGGGGTCCTGTTCGAGGGGTAAGAGGAGGTGTTTGAGAGTTGTCGCCAGCCTCAGCAAGGTAGAAGTCAGTCTGCCAGAGTACTACAGCACCCCCCCACTTATTTGCGAGTTTGATAGTGAGGTTAGGATTAGTGTGGAGAGAGCTGAGAACAGTACGTTCAGAAGGAGGGAGGTTAGAATTGGAGACTGGAGTGTTAAGGTCAAGACAGTTGCTGTCTCGTCAGTAGTTGGCAATAAAAAGATCCAGAGCAGACAGAAGACCAGAATGGGGTGTCCAGGAAGAGGAGGAGGGCTGAAGATGGAAGGAGGGGTTGTTGGTACGGGCTGGAGAGTCCTTGCCAAAGAAGTAGGTACGAAAATGGAGGAAATGGAAGAAGAGTTTCGGCCTGAAATGTCGACTGTACTCTTTTCCATAGGTGCTGCCTGGCCTGCTGAGTTCCTCCAGCACTTTGTGTGTGTTACAGCGGAAGAAGAGCCCAGTGTCATGGTGAGCATGGAACTCGCTGAGGTGTGGGAACAGAGGGACAAAAGGTGAGTTCCTTACTAAGGGCAGAACATTCTGCCTCAGAGAGGGGAAGGTCGGAGGGAATTGTGAAGAGCGACACAGATGAGAGCTGCGATAAGAGGGAGGAAGAGGGTTGGTAGTGTCTGAGGAGAGGGGAGGGTTAGGGTGTTCAGGGAAGGTAGGGTGGGAAGAAGATGGAGATCCCGAGGACCCAAGAGCTGATGGTGGGCCCTGAGAGAGACCGGATTGCAGAGTGGGGGTGGGTGAAGGGGAGACTGGGTTTCCAGCGCAGGGCATGATAATCTGTCCGGGAGCCCTGTCGGTCAAGGTCCATACAGGAGTCGAAGTTGGAGGTTGCGCTATAAGCTCTTTGAAGGTGCCCAGTGTCATTGGAACCCACATTGATGGCAGTGGTATCTGCTCGGTGTCGTTGACACCGGTGTTGGCAATGTTAGTGAAACTGGTATGGAGGTGTTCAGAGTTGTCTTGCGTTGGGGATGGATTCGGAGAAATTCATAATCTAGGGGCATCTAATGGTATCAAGGACGGCAGCAGAGATTGTGGTCTGCTGTTGTCCGCGGCCGCCAGCATTAGAGACAGCGGCTTCCGCAGTCTGCAGATGGGCAATCTTCCGATGCTTGCTGGACAAGAGAAAGGCGAAGAACCAGCGATTGAAAGCATTGATCCAGGGGAAGGATAGAGGGTCCGAATCAAGAAGCATGAAAACGGAACTGAAATCCATGTGGTACATGATGCCAGTGAGGGCAAGTTCCCAGGAAGGATACATGGCTATGGTAGCGGGTCTGGGTTAGCACATGGTCGAAGAGTCGGAGGGTCACAGAGATAACAGAGGGGAGCAGTGATAGAGGGTTTCACTGAACTCTCGTTGAAGGGAAGATTTAAACTTCTTCAAGGTAGGCATTCCTCAGAGAGATTTTGCAGTTTTATAGCAGAATCACAAACTCAAGAAAATCTGCAGGTCAAGCAGCATCTATGGAAAAGAGTAAGCAGTCGATGTTTTGGGCTGAGACCCTGCTTCAGGACTGGAAAGGAAAGAATATTGAAAGGCCTTGACAGAGTGGATGTGTAGAAGATGTTTCTATAGTGGGTGAGTCTAGGACTAGAGGGTACAGCCTCAGCATAGAGGACATCCCATTCAGAACAGAGATGAGGAGGAATTTCTTTAGCCAGAGGTGGTGAATCTGTGGAATTCATTGCTGCTGACAGCTGTGGAGGCCGTTATTGGGGATATTTAAAGTGGAAGTTGATAGGTTCTTGATTCGCAAGGGTGTCAAATATTACAGAGAGATGGAAGGAGAACGGAATGGGAGGGGGGAATAAATCAGCAATGATTGAATGGTGGAGCAGACTCAATGGGCTGAATGGCCTAATTCTGCCCCTATGTCTTACGGTCTTATGTACTTTTCAGTTCTGATGTCTGGTCATTCAAGTCACCTTCCCAGTGGAACAACTGAAGGACTGAAAATAACCAGGTCCAATTTCTGACTGTAGGCAGCCATAGGTCATGCTAAAAATTTGTGTTCATCCCAAGACACCACAAGATTTGCTGAGATAGGTGGAATTGGAGATTAAGTAGACAAATGTCATATCCGAAAGGAACTGGGCCTTGAAGGAATTAATTCCCTTGATCCCGTAAACTGTTAAATGTTACTGCAGTAGGTCTGTTCACCAACATTCTCAAGTCGTGAATCTGTCCTATTTTCAGAACGGTTAAACTCTCAGACCTAGATCAAATGTTTTATCAGGCTTGCATTTTGCTTCAGCTGTTCATCTGAAGACTGTCTGAGAATGATGCTTCAAACAGTGGGACAGCCAGCTGGAATTTCTGCACAACACTACACAGCACGAGAAGAAAATCCAATGTCAGGGAAATAATATATCCAGTTCTATAACCCTTTGACACCCTAAGCCCTCCAATTATGGCCAGATCACTCCCAGATTTAATTAACCATCTAGAACAGCCTTGGTTTCAGTCATTGGAAACCCCAAATTCTGAAATTCCATCTCGAAATCTTATGCACTCACACTACCCTCGTTAATGGTCCTTGAAACTTGCATCTTTGGCCAATTTTTTCATCAGCTCCAATATCCCTAATCTACTTCTGATTTAAGATGACACTACCAAAGGCGTGCACAGCTTACTAGTAGTTTGAAAGGCAAGAATTTCGACTAAAAACATTACTAATAACACTTTTTCTGAGGTAAATTGTGGTCAACTATCATCACAAACAATGAAAAGGTGAGTGAAGGTGAAGCAAATTTGAGAGATGAGCTGCGCTGGTGCATTGCAAAATCGACGCAGATGGAGTGAGTGATTCAGAGGAGAAAATCAATGCAGATGGAGTGAGTGATTTGGAGGGAAGTCAAGGCAGAGGAGTTCTGATGCCTGTCCAGCTAACCCAGGTGCGAGGTTTGATCACTCTAAGCGCTGAGCTGATTTGGAGAGGTCGAGAATGGCTCTGGGCTGGGCGGCGAAACCTGGACCCAGAGTGAATCATTGGGCGGCGTGGTCTAGGCTTGGTGCCTTTTGCTGCGTGGGGCTTGGGTCCTAAATCGAGGTATGATCTGCTGTTTGGATAATTTAAGCGCCAGTCCAGATAGACGAGAAAGACAGGCTGTCGAGTATTGAAGCTGTGAAAATGCTCTAAGCTCTGAATATGATGAACTGAGACCAAGGCTTTGGGCCTACTCTGGGCTGCTCTGGAGATTTGGATCTAAGGACTCAATTTGGTTTGCAATGGTGTTGCTTGCTTCTATTGTTTGCGTGATTTGTGTATTGTTTCTCTTTCCCTGCCATTAGGTGTTGGTCTTTTTTTAATATTAGGTTATTTCGGGTTTCTTGCTTTGCAACTGACTGTAAGCAGATAAATCTTAAGGTTGTATAATTTATCCATTCTTTGATAATAAATTTACTTTGAATCTTGAATCTTCGTAATTTTTGTTTATATCACAGCACATCTTGGAGTTATTTTTTGTTTCATCAAAAACTCTATCAAAATCCCAGATGTTGTTGGTTTGGTGGTTCAAACAATCCAGTCCTAATCAAATTTAATTAGCTAAAATGAAAAAAAAATCCATACATACACAAAGCTGTAACTTTGCAATTCTGGGTGTGGTTGGGGGTGGATTTCATCTTGATTGTCACTAACTTTAAAATGAGGTAAACACCACGCAATGTTTGAAATTAATGTTATCCCGATGCTCATCTCCAGTAATGGCAAGATAAAATACTCAGCCTCTAAGATTAATTTCTGATGAGCTTAACTATGAAGAATCCTCTGAAGAGTTTACTGAATGTGGTGTCACGGATAGATGTGATGGCAAAAACCTTTTTCATCACGTTGACCTCCATTAGTGTGGATACCAAGTATAGAAGTTGGGATGTTGCAGTTGTGCAAGATGTTGGTGATACCACATTTGCTATATTGTCTTCAATTTTGGTTTCCTACTACAGGAAAGATGCCATTAAGCTGGAAAGGATGGAGAAGAGATTTATGAGGATGTTGCCATAGTCCTGGGACTGTGTCACACAGAGAAGTTGAACAGATCTGGTGTTTTTCACTGGTGCATAGGAAAATGAAGGTGATCTTATGGGAATCGGTAGATTGAATGTGCACCTTCTCCGTAGTGCTGGAGAATCAAGAACTAGAGGACGCAGTCTTAAAGTGAATTGGAAGAGGAAACTTTTACAGTCAAAGAGTGGGCAGTCTATGGAGTGAGCTGCCAAGGGAAATAATTAGAACACAGAACAGTACAGCACAAGAACAGGCCCTTTGGCCCACAACATTGTGCTGAACCAAATAAATTAATAATCAAATAGCCAACTAACCTAATTCTTTATGCCTACACAACGTCCATATCTTTCCACTTTCCTCACATTCATGTGCTTATCTAAATGTCTCTTAAAAGTCCCTCATGTATCTGCCTCTACCACCACCCCAGGCAGAGCATTCCGGGAATCACCACTTGCTGTGTAAAAAATCTTGTCCCTCTCATCTCCTTTGAAATTACACCCCCCCCCCACCACCACCATGATGTTGGAAATGGAAGCAACGTTTTCAGTGCTTTCGTGGCTATCTCACGATACTTAGCCTTGACTTTGATCCAGAATGCCGGCAGAGATGTTATGTCAAACATACTTTTCAGCCCACCGTCATTTGCAAGCTCGAGGAGTTGATCTCCTTCCCGCACTGACATGGATGACGTGTGCGTAATAACCTCGCGTGTGTTCAAGCTCAACAGTGGGCGTGACAGGGAATGAGAAAAGATGCAGCTGACTCATATCGCCGAATCATGTCGTTTCCTCGCGGCCCGGTAGCACATGCCTGGTACCGGTCCGCGGCCCAGTGGTTGGGGACCGCTGTTCTACACATATCAGGAGTCAGGATAACTATGGAGAGGTTGGGACCACTTGAGGATAAAGGGAGGAGGATTTGCTTGGATGCAGAGGATGGGGGTGAGGCCCTTAATGGGTACTTTATATCAGTATTTACCAAGGAGAAGGATGTGGATGATTAGGATATCAGTGCAGAGAGTATTAATACACCAGGGCATTTCAAAATTATGCTGGATGTGGTGTTGGGTCTCTTAAAGAGCATTAGGATGAATTAGTCACCAGGGCCAGATGGGATGTACCCCAGATTATTGAGAGAGGCAAGTGAAGAGATTGCTGGGTCCTTAACCAATATCTTTGCGTTCTACCTCACCAATGATGAGGTATTGGAGGACTGGCAAGTAGCTAATGTTGTTCTATTATTCAGGGAGGGAACTGGGGATGATCCTGAAAACTATAGACTGGTGAGTCTCACCTCAGTGGAAGGAAAGTTTCTTAGGGATATATTTATTAGTATTTGGAAAACTATGGTCTAACTAGGGAGATCCAGCATGGCTTTGTGCAGGGCAACTCGTGCCTTACTAACTTGATTGAGTTTTTTAACAAGGTGATGAGGGTGATTGAAGAAGGGAAAGCTGTGGATGTTGTCTATATGGATTTTAGTAAGGCATTTGACAAGATCCGTCATGGGAGGCTCATCCAGAAGATTAAGATACATGGGATCCATGGTGATTTGGCCGTTTGGATTCAGAACTGACTGGCCCATAGAAGACAGAGGGTAGTGATGGAAGGGACTTATTCTAACTGAAGGTCTGCGATTAGTGGTGTTCTGCAAGGATCAGTACTAGGACATCTGTTTGTCGTGTATATAAATGACCTGGATGAAAATGTAGCTGGGTGGATGGAAGTTTGCAGATGATATGAAGATCAGTGGTGTTGTGGATCGTGTAGATGACTAGCAAAGAATATAGTGGGATATAGATCAGTTGCAGATATGGGTGGAGAAATGGCAGATTGATTTAACTTGGCCAAGTGTAAAGTGTTGCACCTTGCTAGGTCAAATGTAAATAGACAGTACACTGTGAAGGGCAAGATCCTTTATCAGTATTGATACGCAGAAGGATCTTCGGGCCCAAGTTCATAGCTTCCTCAAAGTGTCTACACAGGTTGCTAGGAAAGTTAAGCAAGTATATAGCATGCTTGCCTTTATTAGTTGAAACATTGAGTTCAAAAGTCAGGAAGATATGTTGCAGCTTTATAAAGCTGTAGTTAGAGCACATCTGGATTATTGCATACAGTTCTGATCACCCCACTATAGGAAGGATGTTGAGGCTTTGGAGAGGCTGCAAAAGAGGTTTACCAGGATGCTGCCTAGAATAGAGAGAATGTGCTATAACAAGAGGTTAGATAAACTTGGGTTGTTTTCTCTGGAGTGGCAGAGGCTGAGGTGAGATCTGAAAGAGGTTTATAAGATTATGAGAGGCATAGATAGAGTAGATAGACAGTATCATTTTCCCAGAGTTGAATTGTCTTATGCCAGAGGGCATGCATTTATGGTGGTGGTGGGGGGGGGGCGTGTAATTTCAAAGGAGATGCGAGGGACAAGATTTTTTACACAGCAAGTGGTGATTCCCGGAATGCTCTGCCTGGGATGGTGGTAGAGGCAGATACATGAGGGACTTTTAAGAGACATTTAGATAAGCACATGAGTGTGAGGAAAGTGGAAAGATATGGACATTGTGTAGGCATAAAGAATTAGGTTAGTTGGCTATTTGATTATTAATTTATTTGGTTCAGCACAATGTTGTGGGCCAAAGGGCCTGTTCTTGTGCTGTACTGTTCTGTGTTCTAATTATTTCCCTTGGCAGCTCACTCCATAGACTGCCCACTCTTTGACTGTAAAAGTTTCCTCTTCCAATTCACCTTAAGACTGCGTCCTCTAGTTCTTGATTCCACATAGTACAATATAGTAAGTATATCATTGCAGGAAAAGAAATGCCATTGGTTGGTTTAAAAACGCTTTCTCATTTGCATGCAGCCTCTCGGATGGCCGCATCTGTACCAGGCGCGTCGAGCTGCAGCTTCTTGGGGACCGCGTTAGGGAACTGGAGATGCAGATCGATGACCTTCATCTGGTCAGGGAGAGTGAGGAGGTGATAGAGAGGAGCTATAGGCAAGTAGTCACACCCAGGCCTCGGGAGACAGATAAGTGGGTAACAGTCAGGAGAGGGAAGGGTAAGAGTCAGATACTAGGGAGTACCCCAGTGGCTGTCCCCCTTAACAATAAGTATTCCTGGTTGAGTACTGTTGCGGTGGGGGGAGGAATGACCTACCTGGGGGAAGCAACAGTGGTCGTGCCTCTGGCACAGAGTCTGGCCCTGTGGCTCAGAAGGGTAGGGAAAGGAAGAGGATGGCTGCAGTGATAGGGACCTCTATAGTTAGGGAGTCAGACAGGCGATTCTGTGGATGCAGGAAAGAAACACGATCGTAGTTTGCTTTCCAGGTGTCAGGGTCCAGGATGTTTCTGATCGCGTCCACGATATCCTGAAGTGAGAAGGTGAACAGATAGAGGTCGTGGTACATATTGTTACCAATGACATAGGTAGGAAAAGGGAGGAGGTCCTGAAAACAGACTACCGGGAGTTAGGAAGGAAACTGAGAAGCAGGACCTCAAAGGTAGTAATCTCGAGATTGCTGCCTTTGCCACGCGACAGTGAGTGTAGGAATAGGGCTTTTTAAGAGACCCTTGGATAGGTACATGGAGCTTAGACAAACAGAGGGCTATGGGTAACCCTAGGTAATTTTTAAAGTAAGTTGCTATGCAAACAATACAAAAGTTTAGACCAAAAGTTCAAAAACTTACCTTTGCAGCAGGAAAATTTGAATTCAGTTAACTAATTAAGCTGCAATTTAAAACAACAATTCATCAACAGTGTTGATCATGAAACAACCACGCCTATAAAATGGATGCTGAAAAACTGTTTGTCGACATTATATCACACTGGCAATCATTTGCAGAATAATTAGCAACAACTTAGGAATTAGCCTGAGCATTTCCAGGTGTGTTCATGATCGTGCATCCATGTATTCCTGTGATCAGATACCTAATTAATGATTGCATACAGTGCACGGCCCCTATTTATTTGTCTACTGCCAGAAATTGGTTGTTAAATATGCAAGTAAGAGATTTTAAGTCTCAGATCACAATGAACAAATACCACAGCCGATCAGGAGTGTCACAACAACAGCCTTGGTAAGCAAAACCAAGGAGCTGATTGTGGGTTTCGGGAAGGGAAGCCAGGAGAACATATGCCAGTCCTTATTGAAGGGTCAGTGGCAGGAAGGGTGAACAGCTTCAAGTTCCTGGAAGTGAAATCTCAGAGGATCTATCCTGGACCCAACACATTGATGCAATCATGAAGAAGGTCCACCAGCAGCTACTTCATTAGGAGTTTGAAGAGATTTGGTATGTCGACCAAGACTCGAGCAAATTTCTGCAGGTACAGTATACTGTGGACAGTATTTCAACTGATTGTATCACTGGCTGGATAGAGGCTCCAATGCGCAGGATGGAAAGAGGCTGCAGAGTGTTGGAGACCCAGCCAGCTCCATCACAGGCACAACCCTCTGCACCATCAAGGTCATCTTTAAGAGGTGGTCCCTCAAGAAGGTAAGGACCTAATTAAGGACCTTCACCGCCCTCCACATGTCATCACTGCCATCAAGGAGGAGATACAGGAGACTGAAAACTCATACTCAACATCTTAGGAACAGCTTCTTCCTTTCCACTGTCAGGTTTCCAAACCCATGAAAATATGTCGTTTTGCACTATTTATTTAATTATTGTAACACAGTAATTTTGATGTTTTACTCGATACTGCTGCCATAAAGCAACAAATTTCATGACATATGTCAGTGACAATAAACTTGATTTTGATTCTGAATCATGACTTAAAGGGTCTCAACAGTTCCATTAACTTACTGCACTCTGCACCAGTCCATTACGGTTTATACTCATCAGTTTATTTCTGACAGTGATACACTACTTATAGCAGCCTTTCCATAGAAACCATAGAAACCACAGCACAGAAACAGGCCTTTTGGCCCTTCTTGGCTGTGCCGAACCATTTACTGCCTAGTCCCACTGACCTGCACACGGACCATATCCGTCCATACACCTCCCATCCATGTATCTGTCCAATTTATTCTTAAATGTTAAAAAAGAACCCGCATTTACCACCTCATCTGGCAGCTCATTTCATGCTCCCACCACTCTCTGTGTGAAGAAGCCCCCACTAATGTTCCCTTTAAACTTTTCCCCCCTCACCCTAAACCCAAGTCCTCTGGTTTTTTTCTCCCCTTGCCTCAGTGGAAAAAGCCTGCTTGCATTCACTCTACCTATACCCATCATAATTTTATATACCTCTATCAAATCTCCCCTCATTCTTCTACGCTCCAGGGAATAAAGTCCTAACCTATTCAACCTTTCTCTGTAACTGAGTTTCTCAAGTCCTGGCAACATCATTGTAAACCTTCTCTGCACTCTTTCAACCTTATTTATATCCTTCCTGTAATTTGGTGACCAAAACTGAACACAATACTCCAGATTTGGCCTCACCAATGCCTTATACAACCTCATCATAACATTCCAGCTCTTATACTCAATACTTTGATTAATAAAGGCCAATGTACCAAAAGCTCTCTTTACGACCCTATCTACCTGTGACACCACTCTTAGGGAATTTTGTATCTGTATTCCCAGATCCCTCTGTTCTACTGCACTCCTCAGTGCCTTACCATTAACCCTGTATGTTCTACCTTGGGTTGTCCTTCCAATTTGCAATACCTCACACTTGTCTGTATTAAACTCCATCTGCCATTTTACAGCCCATTTTTCCAGCTGGTCCAAGTCCCTCTGCAGGCTCTGAAAACCTTCCTCACTGTCTACTACACCTCCAATCTTTGTATCATCAGCAAATTTGCTGATCCAATTTACCACATTATCATCCAGATCATTGATATAGATGACAAATAACAATGGACCCAGCACTGATCCCTGTGGCACACCACTAGTCACAGGCCTCCACTCAGAGAAGGAATTCTCTACTACCACTCTTTGGCTTCTTCCATTGAGCCAATGTCTAATCCAATTTACCACCTCTCCACGTATACCTAGCGACTGAATTTTCCTAACTAACCTCCCATGCGGGACCTTGTCAAAGGCCTTACTGAAATCCATGTAGACAATATCCACTGCCTTCCCTTCATCCACTTTCCTGGTAACCTCCTCGAAAAACTCCAATAGATTGGTCAAACGTGACCTACCACGCACAAAGCCATGTTGACTCTCCCTAATAAGTCCCTGTCTATCCAAATACTTGTAGATACTGTCTCTTAGTACTCCCTCCAATAACTTACCTACTACCAACGTTAAACTTACCAGCCTATAATTTCCCGGATTACTTTTCTATCCTTTTTAAACAACGGAACAACATGAGCCACTCTCCAATCCTCCGGCACCTCACCCGTAGACAGCGACATTTTAAATATTTCTGCCAGGGCCCCCGCAATTTCAACACTAGTCTCCTTCAAGGTCCAAGGGAACACCCTGTCAGGTCCCGGGGATTTATCCACTTTAATTTTCCTCAAGACAGCAAGCACCTCCTCCTTTTCAATCTGTACAGTTTCCATGATCTCACTACTTGATTCCCTTAATTCCATAGACTTCATGCCAGTTTCCTTAGTAAACACAGACGCAAAAAACCTATTTAAGATCTCCCCCACTTCCTTTGGTTCCGCACATAGCCGACCACTCTGATCTTCAAGAGGACCAATTTTATCCCTTACAATCCTTTTGCTCTTAATATACCTGTAAAAGCTCTTTGGATTATCCTTCACTTTGACTGCCAAGGCAACCTCATGTCTTCTTTTAGTCCTCCTGATTTCTTTCTTAAGCATTTTCTTGCACTTCTTATACTCCTCAAGCACCTGATTTACTCCCTGTTTCCTTTACATTTCATACAACTCCCTCTTCTTCTTTATCAGAGTTGCAATATCCCTTGAGAACCAAGTTTCTTTATTCCTATTCACTTTGCCTTTAATCCTGACAGGAACATACAAACTCTGCACTCTCAAAATTTCTCTTTTGAAGGCTTCCCACCTACCAATCACATCTTTGCCAGAGAACAACCTGTCCCAATCCACGCTTTTTAGATCCTTTCTCATTTCTTCAAATTTGGCCTTCTTCCAGTTCAGAACCTCAACCCTAGGACCAGATCTATCCTTGTCCATGATCAAGTTGAAACTAATGGTGTTATGATCACTGGAACCAAAGTGCTCCCCTACACAGACTTCCGTCACTTGTCCTAACTCATTTCCTAACAGGAGATCCAATATTGCATCCCCTCTAGTTGGTCCCTCTATATATTGATTTAGAAAACTTTCCTGAACACATTTTACAAATGCTAAACCATCTAGACCCCTAACAGTATGGGAGTCCCAATCAATATATGGAAAATTAAAATCCCCTACCACCACAACTTTATGTTTCCTGCAGTTGCCTGCTATCTCTCTGCAGATTTGCACTTCCAATTCTTGTTGACTATTGGGTGGTCTGTAATACAATCCCACTAATGTGGCCATACCTTTCCTGTTTCTCAGCTCCACCCATAAGGACTCAGTAGACAAGCCCTCTAATCTGTCCTGCCTGAGCACTGCTGTAATATTTTCCCTAACAAGCAACGCTACTCCCCCACTTTTCATTCCTCTGCCTCGATCACAACTGAAACATCAGAACCCTGGAATATTAAGCTGCCAGTCCTGCCCCTCCTGTAGCCAAGTTTCACTAATTGCTATAACGTCATAATTCCACGTGTCAATCCACGGCTTCAACTCATCCGCCTTCTCCGCAATACTCCTAGCATTGAAATATATACACCTCAGAAGATTTTTACCACCACTCACAACCTTTCTATTAGCGGATTTGCTTGAACTTTTAACATCATTTATCTTCACCCCAACCACACTGTCAGCTCTGGCACTCTGGTTCCCATCTCCCTGCAAATCTAGTTTAAAGCCTCCCCAATAGCACTAACAAACCTCCCTGAAAGGATATTGGTCCCCCTGTAGTTCAAGTGTAACCCGTCTCTCTTGTACAGGTCCCACCTGCCCCAGAAGAGGTCCCAATTATCCTGAAATCTGAAAACCTGTCCCCTTCACCAGTTCCTCAGCCACTTGTTCATCCTCCAGAGCATCCTATTCCTACCCTCACTGGCACGTAGCACAGGTAGCAATCCTGAGATTACCACCCTCGAGGTCCTGCTTTTCAACTTCCTACCAAGCTCTCTATACTCACTCTCCAGGACCTCTTCACTCTTCCTTGCTATGTCATTGGTACCGATGTGCACCACGACATCTGGCTGGTCACCCTCCCACTTCAGAATGTCATGCAAGCGATCAGAGACATCCTTGACCCTGGCACCCGGGAGGCAACAAACCATCCTGGATTCTCTGTCACGACCACAGAACCTCCTATCTGCACCACTAACTATCGAGTCCCCTATCACTACCGCTCTCCTCTTTTTCCACCCTCCCTTCTGCACTACGGAGCCAGACTCAGTGCCAGAGATCCGGCTACTGCAGCTTGTCCCAGGCAAGTCATCCCCCCCAACAGTATCCAATGCGGTATACTTGTTGTTAAGGGGAATGGCCACAGGGGAACCCTGCTCTGCCTGTCCTTTCCTCTTCCCTTGCCTGACAGTGACCCAATTTCCTGTCCTCTGCTCCTTTGGCATAACTACCTCCCTGTAGCTACTATCTATAATCTCCTCATTCTCCCGAATGATCCGCAGGTCATCCAGCTCCTGCTCCAGTTCCCTAACGTGGTTTGTTAGGAGCTGCAGCTGGATGCACTTCTTGCAGGTGTTGTTGTCAGGGACATTGGAGGGCTCCCTGACTTCCCACATCCTGCAA
The DNA here is from genome assembly GCF_963921235.1 of Mobula hypostoma. Taxonomy (NCBI): domain Eukaryota; kingdom Metazoa; phylum Chordata; class Chondrichthyes; order Myliobatiformes; family Myliobatidae; genus Mobula; species Mobula hypostoma. Next base: position 39,010,193 of record NC_086128.1, read on the forward strand.
GAGGAGCATTCCAACATCCTGCCTGGCATTCATTCTGCATTAAACAATCATGAAATTAACTGCACATCTGTGCTAATGGGATGGCCACTACCTTGCAATAGTTGCCTTTGGCACTGGCCTCAATCTATGTAGATTATCAGAGAGTGGCAAAGAGGTGACCGGACATACTAGAGACTCTACCAACAAGCAATCTGCTAGAGGAACTCAGTAGGTTGAGCAGCATCTGTGGGAGGAAAGGAATTTTCAATGCTTCAGGGTGAAACTCTGTATCAGGACCCTTGTCAACAATTTATTCCCCCCACCCTCCACAGATGTTGCTTGACCCACTGAATTCCTCCAGCAGATTGTTAATTGTTTTAGATTCTAGCATCTGCAGTCTCCTGTGTTTCACTCTGTTGGTCAATGACTGATTAGTAAGTCCAGCCCTGCTGACCTAGAATTTCCAGTGGTAATGTTTGTGTAATCCTAGGCATTTACTCTAATTGCTCAATAAAATTCATAGAAAGTTGAGACTTGCAACCAAATGCATTTTAAATGTAGTTATCCCAGAGCTACTGTCAGTGATTCAACATGCTTCCACAGGCTGTGTTGGCTTGTAGCTCACCTGACAGGCTCAAGATAAATCAGATGAACTAATTTTGGTCTGCGCAATGATAGAATCCACATTCTGGACTGCAGGAATATGTGCTAAGGGTTACCTTGAAGCTTGTGAAGTCAATGCAAAGGCTTTGTGGGGAAAGACAAAGGGAGAGTCTAAGGTCCTGCCCCTACTATATACTGGGACACTATAACAGCCCCACAATCACTGAAAGTGAGTACTTTACAAAGTTGTCATTGGTAGGTGGCATTGCTACTCTGTATGTAGAATGTCCTCTCCGAAGATCATCATCTTGTCACCGTGGAGAGGCTCGTGTATTCCTAAGATCCTGAGAGTGATGCCGCCTGGAGTTCAGCCATCTGGTGCTTAGTCCCCGGTAGAGTCACCCATGTTGGTAAGGTCAAGGGGGAGGTTCCAAATAAAGAGTGATACAACCAAGGTCTCAGTGGTGGAGCTGGTGGAAGACGATGAGACTTTGCAACAGCAGTGAAGGGGAGGAAGGCTGCAGCAGTGAAGGGTCTCCAGTTGTCTTGAGTTCATGCTACTGGACGTCGACCCTGTTCTGCCAAAGACAGTATGGTGGCTGCCCATGCATCAGATTCCCACGTTAAAAAAGTCATGCTCAGGTATTCTCCATTAAGGGAATCCATCCTAACACCCCAGATGACAACCTCATAAGAGAACATCATACTCAATTCAGGTGATCTTACTACATAAAAAGTCTTAACTTAACCACTCTGCAAATGTATAGATCAGACAACACTATGACTATAGAGACTAGATGACACTATTAATGTGCTTCTTGTTTATAATTTTTATCAACAAAGTTTATTTCTGAAAGAAGTATCAGGAGAACTGATGAAGATTTTGAGTTTAGTCCAACCGTCAAAGAACCTGCAAATGTTACACTTTGTTGCTTGAGGCATAAGTTAGTTTTTAATTCCATAATAAGCCTTAATTAATGCTTAGCAAACTCTACGCCAGACAGTGCCAACTCAGTGAAGGACATATTCCCATACAAACTTGACTTAGCTACACAAGGTGCGATTGATAGAGATTGTTCAGAGATGAATGATGGAGGTGCAGTGCACTGAGCAGTGTGTGTAGCTAAGTGGTACAGATGAAGGGATGTGTGATATACCGTAGAAATGAATTTTCTAACCTTGAGCATATGCATGAAATCATTAAACATGGAATCATTCTATATCTTCATGGTTTGACTTCTGGCATTGGCAGTCATATCTAACTTCACTCCCTGCCTTTTGCCATACATCTCAAGAGCCTCCAAACTCTTAAAAGAACAGATAATTTTGCCCTTTTCCGTCTCCTCTATCAAAGCCTTTTAACAGTATCAGAAGAGTGAGAAATAACTCTCCAATGTTGTACCATAAATTTTGTCACAAGTAGCAAGAACTCCCATAGGATTTTCACCACACAATACTACCCCAACATGTCTCCTTTTGACATGCACGCTGACTTTAATTTGTGTCAGCTTTGCTTGAACTGATGCGAAGGGAATAAGGCACATAAAGACATTGTTTGCATCCATTGCAAGCAACAACTGGATGTCTATTCCGGATCAAGTGGTCTTTTCTCTCCAGGGCTATCAAATATAGACCTGGTATTAATTAAATAGATCAGTCATTGGTTTCCATTTTCCAAGTGATCACAAAGCAATACGTAAGCGTTTTTAAGAAATATCCATGTGAAAGTGGTAGTTCTCTGAATCACATCTTTGTATTTTTGCAACTTGGATTTGGTAAGCGAATCTCAACTTGATAAGCAGGATTAAATTGAAAACATTTCCAGTAGATTTATAAGGAAAGGCAGCTACAGATTCTGCTAAACTACCAAGATGGCTGGTGACAGAACAATACTGCAGAACAATCACCTGAGTTACAGTTTTGTGTACCTGCTGTATTTGTGTTTTGACTTTTCTCACACATTCTTCAGTCATGCCAAGAATGCATGTTGTGAGAAACTTTTGCAAATGTGCTGTGCCAAGAGGACTGAATAAAGAGGCTATTGTTGTGAGGTTAATGTGCTTAATTGGAATGGTTACAGTACTTATACATCTTTCCTTAAAGTGCAATCAATCCAGCAATGTGGTCTGGCCAGACCACGGCATGTCTCAATTTCTTTTGTCCAACCAAACCTGAAATATGAGTATGGTGTTCAATAAGTGTGTTTGCTTCCAATTGAACCAGACCGCCAATTGGAAGCAAAGCATATTTCAAGACAGAATGTTGCTGATTTCATGTACACTCAGTGGCTATTTTATTAGGTACACCTGTACACCTCCTCTTCAATGCAAATATCTAATCAGCCAATCATATGACAGCAACTCGATGCATAAAGATACAGTCAAGGCCTTCAGTAATTTCAGCACTACTGGTAGAAATGGGTGAAGTACCTTTCCACCTCTGCAGGTTACAGTCAGCAATGGTTTATTGGGTTAACGTAAGATGACATAAAGGTGGCCATCCAATATTGGCAATATTAGTAGAGTGTTGGGAGCACTGTGTTCGCCAGGTCTTCAGTTTTGGGTGGATGGGAAAAAATGGGCACAAAATCTTGGGTTGTTTAACGTGGAATATAGCCCCAGTATACCCATTTTTGTTGCTCCTCCATTTTTTTTTCTCTTTGCCTGTGGTTGATTTAGCCTTCAGGAAAAGATCAAGATAAAGATTGACAGTTCAGCAATATATGCAAAGCAGGTATTGTGGCTTCTTACCTATCTACACAAATGGTTCAAAAAATCCAGTGAAAGGTTGTTCAGGTGTTTCTGTTCAGTTCCGAAGTTTCAGGAGACTATTAGGAAAAGATGATCAGACTTCGTACCAGTATTCACATCTGAGATGGTTGGTATCGTTTTAGCCTTGGAATGGGTCAGAAAAGTACGCTTTGATTATGTACTTCTGTACTCTGATTCATTCTCAGTTTTGACATCCTATTAAACCAGGTATTTCAAATCATAGGCCAGACATTCTTTTTGAGATTGGACAACATCTATTGTGGGTGCATGGTCTAAGCTTGTGTATCGAGTTCTTATGGGTTCCTGCTCATGTTGGGGTTGAAAGAAATGAGGTGGCAGATATTCTTGCCAAGCAATCACATGAAATTATGAACGTAAATGTAGTGGTGCCTTTGCATAAAGGGGAGGTGAAAGTCGTAATTAAAAAGTCTATTTGATCACTGTGGCAACTTTAAAGAAAAGAAAGGACGGCATTTATATAAAATTCAGAGAATGGAGGAAACTCAACTGGGACATGGGTATAAAAGAGAAGAAATAATATACTTACACATTTGCATATTAGACATACTAAGTTGAATAATTCCTTGTTCAGAATTAATATGCATGGATACTGGCATCTGTAGGGAGTGTACTTGTCAAGAAATGGTTCAGCATATGCTGATTGAATGCAGTTCCAATAAGGTGCAAAGGAAGCATCTAAATTGCTAAATTGAGATCTTTGGAGCAGACACAGTTTAATATGGAAAGTTTGTTAGGATACCACTGCCTTCATAATGTATATAAGTATGTATTTGACTTTTTGAAAAGCATTAGACTTTTGATATTATTTGAGGTTTTTTTGAGAGGATAATTTAGTGGGTGTACCTCCTGTCTCTTTGCTCCACACTCCACGTTCAGTAGGTGGTGGTAGTAATACGTTCTGCTAACCACCATTAAACATTACAAGAAGCGGTTCAGTTGTTGTTCAGACCAAGCAACAGAATGGGGAAGAAATGTGATCGAAGTGGATAAGGCCTTGGAATGATTGTTGACACCAGACCGGGTGGTTTAAGTATCAAAGAAACTGCTGATCTGGGACTTTCACACAGAACATTCTTGAGAGTTTACAGAAAATGGTGTGACAAACAAAAAAAAATCCAGAGAGCGGCATTTCTGTGGATTAAGCGAACAGCTAGAGACTTTATCCCAGGCCAAGAAAGGCTATTACAAGGCAGCATAATTTTAAGGAGTTTGGAGAAAGTATTGGGGGGGAAGTCATAGGTAAGTTGTTTATACCAGTGGTCCCTAACCACCGGGCCGTGAGGAAACGATACGAGTCAGCTGCACCTTTCCTCATTCCCTGTCACGCACTGTTGAACTTGAACATAGGGTTGCCAACTGTCCCGTATTTGCCGGGACATCCCGTATATTGGGCTAAATTGTCCCATACGGGACCGCCCTTGTCCCGTATTTCCCACGCTAAGGTGGAGCGTTCCTGTGAAACCTTTCATGCTGAAATGGCATAAAGCGAAGAAACAATTACCATTAATTTATATGGGAAAAATTTTTGAGCGTTCCCAGACCCAAAAAATAACCTAACAAATCATACCAAATAGCACATAAAACTGAAAATAAATAACACTAACATATAGTAAAAGCAGGAATGATATGATAAGTACACAGCCTATATAAAGTAGAAATAATGTATGTACAGTATAGTCGGGAAGATGAAGGGAAAACGGAATTTGAGGGGGAAAAGATCGGCGCATATGCGCATGCACACATCACATAACGCACACAGGTGCCTGCGCAAGCCTTCATGGTCATGGTAGTCTTTTCCCGGGGTAAAGTGGCCCAGGATTTGACTGCTACTTTTGTCCCTTATTTGGGAGTGAGAAAGTTGGCAACCCTATCTGTAAAAGACATGTTGAGGTGAGTTTAACCCAACTTGAACACAGCGCCCCCCCCCCACCCCCTGGTCGGCCGGTCCGAAAGAATATTGTCAATATTAAACCGGTCCATGGTGCAAAAAAGGTTGGGGACCCCTGGTTTATACATAAATTGGTTGGTGTGCAGAATGCGCTGCCAGGGCCTGTGGTAGAGGCAGATACATTGGAGGAATTTAAGTGACTCTTATAGGTATATGGACTAGAGTAAAAAAAGTCAGTACAATATTGTGGGCCTTCAGGCCTATACTGTGCTATCATGTTTTAGGTTGGGCTGAAGGATCAGGTTTCATGCAGTATTACTTTGGTTGGCATTCATCTGTCTCGAGAGACAATGGGTGAAGATGATCATCATCACAAGCCTGGGAAGAGGGTATAGAGATGCTGAGATGCCCAGTTGTCAAGATCCCCCTCTCGGCCTCACCAGTGTAGTCCAAAGGAAAGCAATACATTTTGCCCCAGCTTGACTGCAGGAATTGCCAGAAGGATGTTCAATGACATCCTGCTGCCTTAGGGCCCCCACTCTGGATTTGCTGTCTGGGTTTACCCCCATAGCCTTCATCTCTCCCGAGGCTGTCCACAAGGCAGCTATTTACCCATGGCTGGGGATCTGGTTCATGAGCACCAGGGCATGTCCATACACCAGTGGGCCTGCATGCTATGTGTGCTAGGGTCTGACCTCCTTCCCGTCCTCTGTAGTTCAGCCCAAGTCCAAAAGGAGTTCAGTTTCTGTGTTTCACCAGCGAGGAGGCACGACATGAGGATTGCTGTTGGAGAGGCTATGCACCGGCAGGGAGAGACTTACACATACAGCTCTCCTTTTTGCAAGACTGCAAGCCAACAGTGGAAGCTGAAAGTAAGAGTGACAAGCACAACCTACTACACAACCACACTCGTGAAACACATCAATCAAAAAGTCACACTGTGCTGGTGTGTAGTTAAAACAGGACAGTCAGCATTGTGAGGACGTGATTTGTTGAGGCAACTACAACTTGATTGGAGGTCCATCCACCACTTGCATGCCAGATCCCCGGCAATAATGCCAACAAAGCATCACAACTACCATTGACACCTCTATGACCCTCTCTAATAGTTTTCCCATATTGATTTTATTGAAACCAATTATGATTTTGAGTGCCTTGGTTAAATCCCCTCAACCTTTTCTCAAAGGATAACCAACTCAGCTTCATTTTTCCCATGTAATTGGTGTTGTGTCCTATTCTGGTGAAGTTCCTCTCTGCCCATAGTAAACCCTTAGCATTTCCCCTAATGTCCAGTAAATAATTCACAGGATTGCTTGCATTACTCCAGACCAATCCCTACCAAAATTATTTATAATGATTCAATGCAACGTCTATGCTCTGAATATAAAACCCACGATAACAAATACTTTTTAGCTGTCTTTTCAACTTGTCCTACCACATTCAAAGATATGCCCTTAGCTTCTTTACTAAGGAACCCTCCTTAAAATTGTGCGACTGAGCTTAAATTATTACTGCTCATACTTTTAAGTGCTTCATTTTACATCTCTGTATCAAATTATATGATCATTAATGTAGAGATGTAAAATTTTTCACCTCTCTGTCTGCTACCTTCTGCAGCCTGTTTATATCCTCCTCATGACTTGCTGCATTTTCAAGTTTTGTGCCAACTGAAAAATTCTAATTATATCATCCTTAAGGAAACCTAAGTCATTCATTTATACTGTATAAATATTGCTGAACAGTTGTATTGAAACTATTGGACACCACCATTATAATTCTATCCACGCCATGAAACGATTGTTCAGCACTGCATTCTGATTTCTTTGTCTTAGCTTGTTTTGTAACTACTGACAATCTACTGTTAACTCCACAGAATTCTTTGCCAACAGCTGTCCCCTGTGATTCTTAAATCATGTGGTTCTTGTGGTTCTTGTTTTGAATCCATAAGAACATCACTGACCACACCTTTATCATCCTCTTTGTTACTTCTTCTGTGGAATTAATTCAGTTGACATTTAAGAGGGATTTTTTTTATTTGTCATATGTACATCGAAACATTGAAACATGCAGTGAAATATGTTGCTTGTATCAAATCAGAAGTTTGAATAGCTAACATCAATGCTAACTCTAACTACTTCTAGTCAGACCTCTGACAAGTACTTGCTTATGGAGAGTACATCACAGTATTATATCCTGGTGAAAAAGGCACTCAGGAATCTGAAGGTAACCTCCTGCAGCATCACTGTTGCTAGCCTACATCAAAATGAAACTGGACTGCCCACCACTTCCGGTACCAACATAGCAAGCCCTAAACTTACTAACCCTAATCATATGTCTTTGAAACGTGGGAGGAAACCAGAGCACCCAGAGGAAACCCACACGGTCATGGGAAGAAATTACAAACTGCTTTCAGACAGCGGTTGGAATCAAACCCCAGTCAGTGTAAAGCAATTGCGCTAACCGTTACGCTACTGTGCTGTCTCTGATTTGCTTTTGAAAACCACTGCGTATTTTTATTAAGCAATATTCTTCCACTTGACAAATTCTCCCTGTATTAGTGACATCCTTATTACCATTTAGAAGGAGCCCATCAATTCCAGGCTGGCTTTCAGCATGTTTCTAAAACATTGCCCATATTTGACTGACTAAGCTATAGTTAATCTCTCTCCCCTCTTTTTTTTTGAGAAGCATAATACTTGCAACTTCATCAGGCCTCTGGCACTGCTCCCTCCATTTTCTAATTCAGTATGTCTAACACAGAAATAGAACAGCAGCTATTAAATTCACAATTTGGTTGCAGCGAGAGCAAGAGTATGGCTGTGACATCTCTTTTGTGTTTGTAGATTGTGCATTCAGTTGTTAAACATGTGATATGATCTATTCTGGGTAAATAAACTTACACGCTGGCGAGCTTTTAATTCTCCATTTGAGGAATGTAATGCCTCATTGAAGCACACATTTCTCACACTTTGTGCCAATATGTTTCTGAGTTTCCATGAGCACTGTGGAAGATCAAAACCAGGGACTTTTGGTGTTGGTGTTGTCATGAGATGTTTCTTTGGAATTTCCTTTGATTTTCCAAACTTCTGAGATTCTGAAATTGTATTGATGGAGGTTTCAGGTGTAGGTCCAGAAGAGCTGGTGTGATTTAAATTAATGGTGAGAGTAATACGGAGATCCTTGTGGATGAGAGGTGCTTGCTGTCCTTAACCCCCTGGACTTCCCAAAGAGTTATGATTGCAAATTGAGTAGATGGAGAAATAATGTGCAATAGCACAGGCAGACAAGGTGATGCACTGTACTGCAGTGAATAGCTAACATCAATGTTAACTCTAACTACTTCTACTCAGACCTCTGACAAGTACTTGCTTATGGAGAGTACATCATAGTATTACATCTTGGTGAAAGAGGCACTCAGGAATCTGAAGGTAACTTCCTGCAGCATCACTGTTGCAAGCCTCCATCAAAATGAAATTGGACTGTCCATCAACCTTCCTTTCAAGACCACCTGAAGGTGTCTGTCAAGATGAAGGGTCCCATTTCTAAGAAAGTTTGGAATATTGACATTTCCCCAACTTAATCCTTACTTGTCTTATTAACTAATGCTTCATTATATCTGAGTGAGATGACATTTCTACAGTCCAAAACAGAAAGTACAACCAAATGTTCTTCAAATTTATAGCTAGCTTTGGAAAAAGCTGCAGCAAATTTTAAACTCTGCCAGCCCAATCCTGGGCACTAGCCTCTCTAGCATCCAGGGCACCTTGATAAAGCCGATGCTTCAAAAAGGCAGTATCCATCATTAAGGACTCCCATCGCCTCAACATTTTTCTCTCTCTTTTTGCACGAGTTATTTAACTTATTTTTTATGCATACTTTTTATTGCTATACATTGCATTGTACTGCTGCTATTAAAATAGCAAATTTCACAACATATACTGGTGACATTAAAGCTGATTCTGATTGTGATTCTGATTCATCCCGTGGAGAATTCCAACCCTGGCCTACCATTTTAACACAGACCACTAGGGGGCAGAGAAGTACCTTAACAAGACTTATTTCCAACAAAATTCACACCAAAAGCATTAAAATCAGTTTCATTTATTTTTTACTCTGATTACTAGATTTTCAAAGATACAATACATAAAACAGTACTGCAGAAGAAACATAAGCAAGTGATTTTCATGACAAAATAACAGTGATTGGACCTTCTCGACTGTATTTGGTTTTGACTTTAGTCATTACATTGTTGGGTGGGGTTTTTACAAGTTCCCTTTCGATGCCACAAACAGATGAAATAGTGGATGATAAATAGCTGCCCATAATTTCTGAGGTTCTTAGGATTCCTGTTCCTTAAACTCATTAACAAGAATTAAAATCCGGTTTAACATGGTACTGGCGAAGACGTGCAACAACTTACTGGTAGTTCGAAAGCAAAGGAATTCGATTAAACACATAACACTTCTCTTGAGGTAAGTGGTGGTAAACTATCAACACAAACAATGGAGAGGCAAGCGAAGGCAAAGCAAATTCGCGAGATGAGCCCTGCTGGTGCGTTGCAAAATTGATGCACTTGGAGCTAATTGGAGTGAGCAATTCGGAGGGGAGAAGACGGGAATAAGAAGTTGCAATACCCATACAGTTGGCCCGGATGCGAGAGTGGATCGTTCTAAGTGTCGAACCAATTTGGAGAGGTCGAGAACGGCATCTTTGGCAGCAAAATCCAGGTCCAAAGCAAATCGTTGGGTGGCGTGTTCTAGGCCCAGAGCGATTCACTGCGGCAAGACCTGGATCCTAATGAGAGGTACAATACGCTCTTTGGACAATCTAAATGCCAGCCCAGATGACTGGAAGGCAGGGTATCAGGTGAGGTTGGATCACTCTGAGCACCGAGCCAATTTGGAGCAGTAGGGAATGGCTTCATCCACTGTGAAATCTAGGCCTGGAGTGATTCGCCATGGCGGGGCTGGGTCCCCTAGTGCCAGGTTTGGACAATTTAAATGCCGGCCCAGACAGTCTGAGGGCTCCTCTCTCCGTGACGCTAAGGCTGTGAGACTGCCCCCGGCTGTTGTGCTTTGTGTCTGTGAACCTAGCAGCGATTTTCCCTGCTAACATGATGAACTGAATACCAAGGCTTTGGGCCTAGTCCGGTCTGCTCTGGGGATTCAGATCTAAGGACACAATTTGGATCGGAATGCTGTTTTTGTTGCTTGCTTCTATTGTTTACATTTGTTTTGTGTTTTTTCTCTCTTTCTCTGTGGGCACTGGGAGTTGGTCTTTTTTAAAATTAGGTCCTTTTGGGCTCCTTGCTTTACGACTGTACGCAAGCAAATCTTAAGGTTGTATAATTTATACATTCTTTGATAATAAATGCTCTTTGAATCTTGAATCTTTGAATTCAACTTGATTTTCCACAGATCTGACAATATAAGGAAGACATAAGAAATACTAAAACCGTACATTCATTTGTGTCCGGTCTTTACATTCATAATCTTATCTGTCTCTACATATGGAATGTTAGCATGTTCTGTGCACAAAGCATCACTACTACTCACAAGGCCACTTTAGACAATACACACTGAGCGTTTGAGAGGATTTCTCACAGTACTTAGCCCCTCATTATTCCATGGTGCGAGAACACTTTTAACATCAAGAGCCTGGTTGTTTCCTCCTCATCTGTGGGAATGGTAATGTCATATTTTTGGGCTACAAAGTGACCGGTATGGTGACAACACACCTTGTTTACACTGCAGAGAAGGCATTTGTGGAACTGAAAGAGCTAAGAACAACTGAAAGGTTCCTTTCCATGTGGAATGCTATTGAGGCCAGTTGTCAGAGCAGCTGCCCTGGAGCACCTGATGAAAGCGATCGAGGTCTGCCCGTGCCCGGTGGCCATGTTCCAATGGAGGCACAGAAAATATTGCAATGGAAAGGAAATTTCTCAATTGGTTAGACCTTTGCAGAATCACTTCATTCCAACCCCTCCATGGAACCTTCCAGATCTACATTTCATTCAGAGAGAAATGCAGTGAAAGCTTCAAGGAAAAGGAATGTATTCAGTTTGTCTTGCTGAATCTCTGTATCCCATTGTACTTATGTCAATTAACTAAGAAAACCATTGCTGAGGACGTGTGGTTTCTTTCCACAAAACAATGTTGGAGCACAGTAAAGGAGACAACTCGTATCGGCTTATTGCCTTTTAATTTCTCTTCCTGCACCTTCTTCCATTGTGAAACAAAGAATTTCATCTCTTTTAGAGACTTGGCCCATTCTTTTATGAATTTAATTTTGATTGGAAAGACAATAGATTGATTGCCCTGGTCTTTCAAGTTATTGAAGCACAGCGCTCTAGCTACTGTCTCACAGGTTCAGCAAACCAAGTTTCATCCAGTGCAATCTGTGTGGAGCTTGCATGAGGGTTTTCCTTCTCCTGGCACATGGCTTGGTAGGTTCATGGGTCATTGCCTCTAGTGAAGGTGAACGTTAGAATTCATGTTAATATAGGAGAAATATGTTACAATAGTGGAATGGGATTGCTCTGTAAGCCCACATAGACCGAAAGGACAGAACAACCTCCTACTACATTATAAAAATATAGAAATTTGAAATTAGCTTTGTATAGTTGAAGGTGATCACATTTTGACCATGGTCTACTTTATAACTGGTACATTTGTTCAATTACTACTATTCAACCACTACTCATAAGTTGAAATTACTCTTTACCTTTTTAGGTTTCTCCATACTATGCATCTCTGGTCAATACTGCATATGAGGACTCTACTTCTAAAGTTCAATAAACTTTGTATTATTTTTCAAGTGTTGATCATACGCACATTTAAAGGATTGAGTATTGATATCATTGTGTCAAACCAATTAATTTGAGATAAGGGGAAACATACAATAGACCGACTTTATATTAACTCTACAGGCTAGTATATAAACAATGACTCACCATAAATGCAGGGCAATTTCTCCAGCAAAATGCAATGAGTGGAGGGTTGTTACGTAATTCAGTTGTTTGTGTCATAGCAGTCACTCTGACCTGTCACATGGAATTGGGAACAGACTGTGTGTGGGATTGTACATCTAAACACTAATCTACTGTGCACAGCAAAATGAAAAGCACTGAATTTTGAATTGGTTTTGTTAATTTATATGTATGTACGTATATATATATATATATATATATATATATATATATATATATATATATGTGTGTTTTATTTCAAATTCAGTCTTCATAACGGTGATGAAAGTTCGACAGGAAATGAGTGGATTCCATCTCGTTCCAAGTGAGGCTGGGCTGCAAAATATGGTCCCTAGATTCCAGTTTATTTCAAATAAGAAACAACTGGAAAATACAACAATAATTTGAGTTCTGTGTTCTTTTGCTGCAAAATGTTTTGGGATGATCCAAAAATGCTAAATATACACAAGTCTTTTTTTCCTGTAGACAACATTACTCTGAAAAGAAACAGCATCAAAGAAAGATGTCGGAAAAGTTTCTTGGGAAAATATTTAGATATAAGGATTTTTAAATAGGGAGGAGGAAGGCAAATTAGCAATTATGAAGGGAATTAATTTGTTGAATTATACTATAAAGCGATTGGAGCTCTAGAGTGAGGAAGCCTTTTGCAGTTAAGCAAGGCTTTGAAGCAGACGTACCTGGAGTACAAAGTGCAGGATCCAAGGAAAGACACACTTGCCTTGTCTTGCAGAGTTTTCTGAAAAAGGCGCTACATTATTACAGCGTGGGTCACCAGAGTTTGGAGTTCAATCCCGGCATCCTCTGTAAGGATTCTCTGTACGTCCCCCTGTGGAATGCATGGGTTTTCCCTGGTTGCTCTGGTTTCCTCCCAAGGTCCAAAGACATACCGGGTAGGTTAATTGGTCATTGTAAATTGTCTCATGTTTAGGTTAGGGTTAAATCGGGGTTGCCGGGGCTTTGCTCGGGCAGTGAAGCTTGAAGGGCTGGAATTCCGCACTGTATCACTAAATAAATAAATAAAATAAGGCTGGGAGTGGGTGCTTAGAAATGGATTGGCAGCTAACATCAAGGAACAACTTGGGCTATTTTATACATACGAAAAACAAAAGTGGACAACAAACAGCAGTGCAGTCATTACGGCAATTGCGCTTGTGAATATGCATGTGTCGGCTAATTATTATTTAATCGTGATAGTATTTAACTCCATACTTGTTGTCGTGCTTCTCAAGAGTTGGACAGGACACAGCAACACTTCGCTGCCTGCATTCTGCCTTGCCTGAGAAATTGGACTGTTTTGTCAACTGAATCTGAATTAGTTGTTCTTTTCAGCTGCAGTGTAGGCTTCTTTTCCATCTGGGAGCTTTAGTTAATGGCCCTGTTTGACCTAGCGTTTATTGTTTTCTTTCCCTTTAACACTGTTCGCATTAAAGTCAGTGATCTATCGACCTGCTTCAGTGTCTCTTATTCCGCACTTGGGCCATATCCGAACCTGGTAACAGCAAGTCTCGGCCACCCAAAGATGGACCCAACGGAGAGAGAGCAGCTGACCTTGGCCATGAGATTCATTGGTCAGAGTGATTTGTTGAGGCAACAATGTTCCGTTGGGATTTCTATGTATGAGCTCTTGTTTCTGTCTCCAGCGTGACAGAAGGATCTTGCCAAGTAATGGACTCAGCAAAGTTTGAACAGTGACATTTTGACATTGGTGGCTTGGGGAGACAGTCCCTTATTCGGAGTGCATATCCTGACTCTACATTCCGAGAGTCCCAAGTCTACATTCCGAGCCTCTCTAGTCTACATTGAGTTTCTCCGGTATCCATACCAAGCATTTCAAGTCACAAGAACCCAGGTTCCCAGCTTTGTGGTCCCGTGACTCAAGGTCTGCGTAACAAATGAGCACTTCAAGCAAGCTTATTAATTGATTCAACACCTCTAATGGCCACTATGAATACCTGGTGATGCCTTTTGATCAGGCCAACACCCCCACTGTATTCCAGGCCTTGGTTAACGATGTGCTCGGGGACAAGTTGAACCAGTTTGTGTTTGTGTATTTAGATGACATCCATATCTATTCCTGATCTCATCAGGAGCACGTCCAGCATGCCCGGAGAATACTCAGACACCTTCTTGAAAATGACCTGTACGCCAAGCCTGAAAAATGTGAATTCCATAAAGACCAGGTGTCGTTTCTGAGCTATATACTTACCCCATCCAGTGTTCAAATGGACCCTAGTAAGGTTCAGGCAGTTGCAGACTGGCCCAAACCGTCTACAGTCAAACAGGTATGGCGCTTCATGGGGTTTGCGAACTTTGATCGCCCCTTCATCCGGAATTTCAGATCTGTCATGGCTCCAATTAATGCACTCACCAAGAAGACCTTGGCAGGATTCCATTGGACGGACGATGCCAACCAAGCATTCCCAGAGCTAAAGTGATGTTTCACCACTGCCCCGTTGCTACAACACCCAGACCCATCTCAGCCATTCATTGTCAAGGTGGATGCATCCGATGTCGGCATTGGAGTTGTCCTCTCTCAGCACTCATCTGCGGATAGCTGGCTGCACCCTTGTACCTTTCTTTCCCATCGCTTGACTCCGGCCGAGAGGAATTATGATGTTGGGAACTGGTAGCTTCTGGCTGTCAAGGAGGCCCTGGAGGAATGATGACACTGGCTGGAGGGGGCAGAGCATCCATTCTTGGTCTGGACAGATCACAAGAACCTCTCCTATCTTCAGGGTGCTAAGAGACTCAACTCTCGTCAAGCCCGGTGGACTCTCTTTTTCAGACGGTTCAATTTCATCCTCACTTTTCATCCCGGCAGCAAGAATACAAAGGTCGACGCTCTCTCCCGGCAGTTTGACGGATCTGAGGACAATGCCAATCCAGAGCCCATTCTTCCCCGCTCGTGTATCGCTGCTCCGGCGATGTGGGGAATAGAGGTTGGGGTGAGGGCTGCCTAACAATCAGATCCAGGCCCAGATGGGGTTCCTCCCAACCGGCTGTTTGTCCCTGCTGCGGTGCGTTCCAAAGTGTTGGAATGGGGTCACTCCTCTCTTCTGGCTGGATATCCGGGAATTCAACAGACTCAGGAGTTTATAAAGAGACAATTTTGGTGGCCATCTATGTCCCAGGATGTCCACGACTTTGTATCTGCCTGTCCCACCTGCGCTCGGAACAAGACATCATGCCAGCGTCCTGCGGGTCTGTTATGTCCACTGCCTGTGTCCCACCGCCCCTGGTCCCACCTCCCAGTAGATTTCACCACTGGTCTGCCCCCGTCTAGTGGAAATACCACCATTTTGGTCATTGTGGATCGATTTTCCAAGGCTGCCCACTTCATTGCCCTCCCCAAGCTCCCATCGGCTTGTGAGACTACCATGCTCGTGGTTCAACATGTGTTCAGTCTCCATGGGTTTCCTCAAGACATAGCGTCCGATCGTGGACCACAGTTCACTTCCCGCTTTCTGCTCCCCTGTAGGAGCCACAGCCAGCCTCTCATCTGGCTTCCACACCCAATCTAATGGCCAGACTGAGAGAGTGAACCAGGAGTTGGAGACAACCCTGTGCTGTCTTGCCTCATCCAACCCCACGTCCTGGAGCTCCCAACTGGTTTGTGTAGAGATCGCCCACAAAGACCTCCAGTCGTCCTCCACCGCTAAGTCTCCCTTTGAATGCCAGAAGGGATTCCAGCTCCTGTTCTTCCCTGATCAGGAGATCGACGTAGGAGTTTCTGCTGCTGGACAGCTGATCCAGCGCCATAAGCACACCTGGAGACGAGCCAGGGCTTCTCTGCTGCGCTCCCAGAAACAACATTCCCGGCAGGCTGATCGGTCCGTCGACAGGTAAGGCCATTCAAGCCAGGAGAGAAGGTCTGGTTGGCATCAAGGGATCTTCCCCTGAAAGTCGAGAACCGTAAATTGGCACCGCGCTACGTGGGACTGTTTGTAGTGGAAGAGGCTGTCAACAAGGTGTCCCATAGATTTCATCTACCAGCATCACTGAAGATCCACCCAGTATTCCATGTTTCCCAGCTCAAGCCGGTTACTACCTCTCCTCTGGCCCCAGCCACCCCACCTCCCCCTCCTCCCTACCTGGTAGATGGTTCCCTTTTCTATACTGTGCAGCGCCTCCTAGCATCTCGCCAGGTATGTGGTAAGGTCCAGTACCTTGTGGACTGGGAAGGATATGGCCCAGAAGAACATACTTGGATCCCGGCGAAGGACATCTTGGACAAGGCTCTGATCAGGGACTTCCAGCGGACACAGGCCTGTGGCACCTCAGGGGCTGCGCCCTGTCACAACCACGGATTCGGCAGTGCAGTAGATATGGCAATTGCGCTTGTGAATATGCACATGTCAGCTAATTATTATTTAATCGTGATAGTATTTAATTCCATACTTGTCATCGTAGTGCTGGTCGAGACTTGGACAGGACACAGCAACAGTTCACTGCCTGCATTCCGCCTTGCCTGAGAAATTGGACTGTTGTGTCAACTGAATCTGAAGACTTGCAGTATTCTTTGAATTCTTAGTTGGTCTTTCCAGCCGCAGTGTAGGCTTTGTTTTCCATTTGGGAGTTTTAATGGCCCTGTTTAGCCTAGCATTTATTGTTTTCTTTCCCTTTAACACTGCTCACGTTAAAGTCTGTGATCTATCGACCTGCTTCAGTGTCTCTCACTCCGCACCCATGTCCGCACCCGGTGATATGTTTTGCAAGAATCAGAAGGCAGGTAATGAGGTAAATTTGTCTAAAAATGGAGTTAAATGTCAACTAATTTATTCTAGGCCACTATTAGGCTATCACCGGAGGTAGGGAAATTATTGGAGAAATACTTCTGAAAAAATCAATATCTAGAGAGGCACAAATTAATTAAGCGCTGTTGGTGTGGATTTGTTATGGGAAGAACATGTCTGACTAATGTGGATGGGGATGTGTGGGTTGATAAGGGTGGTATATTTGATGTCATCTACAGAGATGTTAGCATGGCATTTGATGAAGTCGCATATGGATGACTTATCAAGAAAGCAAAAAACCATGGGATCCAATGGAAAGTGGCAAATTTGACGAAAAGTGGTAGAAAGTGAGGCTTACTTTTCATGAACCATGTAATTTGGAAAAAATTATGAACCATAATGAATAAGTTTATACTTGACAGCAGTGTGTTAATGCATAAGAAAATTTTAGGCTGCTGGAACACATCAAGGGGCTAATTGCATTGGTAGGAAAGTGGCAAATGGAATTCAACCTAGAGAAATATGAGGTAATGCATTTCAGGAAGGGAAACAAGGTGAGGCAATGTATAATAAATGATAGAGTACTAAACGGTGGGAAGAAGAGAATGATCTTAGAGTACATGCCTGCAGACCACCCCCCCCGCCCCAAAAGTAGAAAGGTAGGTGGAAAAAGTGATTAAAAATACATCCAAGAATATTTATCAGCCAAGACATAAAATACATCTGTAAAGTGGTCTTGCAAGATGTGTTTAGCCCACAGAATATAGTTGCCAAATTACAGCACCACTGAGGGCTTAGAGGAGATTTTTCTGGCTGTGGCTAAGGCTACAGAATTTTAGTTGTGACTGATTGGTTAAACCGGGATTGTTTTCTTTGGAACAATGAGAATTGATAGATTTAATAGAAGTATATAAATTATGGGAGATTTAATGGAAGTGTATAAATTATGAGAGGCCTAGGCAGGGTGAAAGGAAGGGCATACTTAGCTAAGAGTTCAATAATGAAGGGACATAGATTTGTGGTAATTGGGAGGAGAATTAGAGGGTAGTGAGGAAATGCTTTTATTTAGTCAAGCAATGACAAGGATCCGGGACTCATTGATGGAACGATGCTGGATGCTGTGAGGCATTTCTATGTATCTGAATAACACTCGAAGAGCTGTAAACTGCAATATTAAAGCCCTGAGAAGTGGAGGAGAGATTAATCCAGCTGAATACTGTCATGGCCAGTATGGAAATGAAGAACCGAAAAGCTTGCCTTTGCTAGCATGATTCTTTGATCTCATTTAAGGAGTTGTCCTGTGAAGAGAAGCTGAGTATCATTGGGCTTTTCTCACTACAAGTTAAAAAGAATAATAGCTGATTTCGTGAAAATCTTTTCTTGAATTTTCCTATTTCGTATTTCTTTATGAAATAGAAGGAAACCATTCAGCCCATCAACTCTATACAATATCTTAGAACATACCATCAGTCCCATTCCCCAACTTATTTAGTATCTGGTCACATATCCATTATCTCTATTCATTTCTCTTGCCAATTAGGGCAATTTAAGGCAGCTAATTAACGTACCAGAAATTTATTGCTCCAGGTAAATCTAACAAATTCTCTCATCCTGTCAAACAAATCGGAAGAGTTTGTGAGCAGCCATCTTGTAAACGCTTCTGCAGAGCTGTGGAAGTAAAGGGAGTGATGACTTCAACGGCAACTTGACCAACTACCCAGCAACTGCTTTTCCAATTGGCTGAACATATTTGCACCTCCTAACATGAGACCATGAAACCCCTGGAAAACTAGTGTTCTAGATATGTTCAAAGTTTAAAGTAAATTTATTATCAAAGAACATATATGTTGTATATACAATCCTGAGATTCATTTTCTTACGGGCATTCACAGTAAATATAGAATCAATGAAAGACTGCACACAAGACAGACAAACAACCAATGAGCAAAAGACAACAAACTGTGCAACTACAAAAAGAAAGAAATCTAAATAATAAATAAATATTGAAAACATGAGATGAATAGTCCTTGAAAGTGAGTCCATAGGTTGAGGGAAGAATTCTGTGTTGGGGTGAGCAAAGTTATCCTCTCTGGTTCGAGAGCCTGATGGGGTAATAACTGTTCTTGAACCTGGTGGTGTGGATCCCGAGGCCCTGTACATCCTTGAGCATTCCATGGGGAGGACATACAGACTCCTTAAGGATGATGCCAGAATTAAACCATAAGAGAGTATGGCCTGAATGGTGAGGGTCCTTGATGATGGATACGTAGAGAGTATATGGATGTTTGGGGGGCACATCATATGAGAGCCTCCATTGGTTGGGGTTTTCCATGGGTGTTATGTCCAGCTGTCATACGCAAACCTGAATGCAAGGCAGAGCAGTATAACATACACACCAAGCTGTTGCCCATGCAGCAGGCTCCCCCTCTCCGTGCAGCTGATGAATCCATAGGAACAGCAGAGACTGACACTGTTTGGTACCAGCGGTGCCCCAGGGGTTGCCAGTCAGCATTGAACTCAACGCAGGCCTGCCTTAGGGACTCCAGCTCTGGATTTTTCCTTCGGGGTTTACTCCCAAAGCCTTCCTTATGAGTGTGTATAGCCGCAAGGCAGCAGAGGTTTGTGATCAGTGTTTACCTTCTCCTCGATGAGCTACCAACCACGGCTGACGAGCCCCATCTGCCCGAAGCGACTGGTTTTAAGGCACCAGTAACCCGCCTTTGTCCCTTTTCCTGTCAGTAGGAACAGTTCCGCCGGGTTTAGTAGCCAAGCCACACGCGAAGACTGGACTTGGTTGTCAGAGACTATTTGAGATGCACACCATTGGGAGCATTTAATAGGTAGTGGGAGCTTATCTCCACTACCTACCCCTGGCTACGACAGCCTTAAGGAAACACATTATATTAATTTGTATTTTTTATATATAAGGTAATCCAATTCTTTAGGGGAATAATTTTAATATTACCCCTCCCTTTTTCAACACTTCTGTCATGAACCGGCACTAACATGGAAACTGCCAATTGAATAGGTCAAGGGAGCCCATGAAACACCCTGTCCAAGTGTGCAATTGGCTGTCAATTGCCAATCCTAACTAGGCATATTGTTGGAAGTTCCACCCCATGTAAGCGTATGATGAAGCAGCCAGTTTGCATGGAGCAAAACAAGCAGAACAATGGAAAGACTCAGCAGCTCAAACAGCATCTATGGAGGCAAAGGGTGTAAGTCGACGTTTTGGACTGAGACCATGCATCATCCTCAAGCTACAGCTCAATGGGGAGTCTATCTTCCTCTGAGCAACACCTGACTACTAAGTACCTTGCTTCTGTGAAGCTGTAGGTTCGTGAGTACCTGCATATTTTTCCACCTATTGCTCCTAATTCTGGAGATGTTCATCTTGGTTCCCAACTGTCCTGGTGAGACAAGATCCATGCAGATCACCCCTCTAAATGCTGCAACTTAAAAACCATACTACTAATATTGGAAATTCTTCCCCAAAGTTTACAAACTAGTTATCAACAGAGGAGGCACAAACAATACTTTTGCTCAAGAAAATAGATATAAGCCTTTTATTTACCAGATCTGCCTGTCTGTGTGGCTGTTCTGCTTTCTTTTCTCTTGCTACTGTGTTCTTAACTTGATTTTACTGGCAAATTGCAGGATTCATGGAACTTGTGTGGATCCAGCAATAAACTTATTCATATATTGAGAATAATGACCTGGCAACATTTTGAAGAATCAGTCCTGGACCCAACACATTGGTGCAATTCACACCGGCTGCTCTGCTTCATTGGGAGTTTGAGGAGATTTGCTCTTGCAAAATTCCATTGATATACAGTGCAGAGCATTCGGACTGGTTGTATTAAAGCCTGGCATGAAAGTTTCAATGCACAGGATCGCAAAAGGTTGCAGAGGACTATAGACTCAGTTAGCTCCTTCACGGGCACAATCCTCCCCACCAGCAGGAACGTCTTCAAGAGGCAGCATGCATCACTCAGAATCCTCGCCATCCAAGACATACCCACTTTGTATTGCCACCAGCGGGAGGATGTACAAGAGCCTGAAGTCCAAACACTCTTTTCATCCACCATCAGATTTACATACCATTCATGGACTCTTGATTCTTTTTTTTTGCACAATTTATTTTTGTAATTTATAGTAATTTTATGTCTTTGCACTGTACATCTACCACAAAACAGCAAATTTCATCTAATATAAATTAGTGATAATAAACTTGAGTCTGATTACAATATGCTTAGATATCACTGGAAAGAAAGTAGGTGTCCAATGTGCTATTGTGTATAGTATATTTATCATTTCCTCCGAACCCACCCACTTAACAACCCAAATGGTATAAGTATGTTCAGTGTCTGGTGAGCAATTGACAATAGGAATCTGCAAATAGACATGTTTGAGTTGAGAGGTTGTGAGATGAAGCCTCTTGCAGTCCCCCGACTTAGATCTGGCAAACTTATCCAACTGACAGCCAAACGGAAATTTGGGCAGGGAGTCTCACTGGTTCCTTTCACGTATTTCTTAACTGGCGGCTAAATGGTACTGGCAGAGAGTTTCATATTTTCATGTCTGCGCAAATTCATGAAGAAGTGCAGAAAAAGGGAAGTGTAACATTAAAATTACTTTCCAAATGTTTTTATTGCTTCGCATGAAGATTCAAATTGAACTAAAATAAGATGTGCTCCCCAATGCAGGAAATTAAAAAAGAATATTTTAAATTAAAAGCAAACAACATTTTCACAATAGAAGTATTTTTGTGCCCTCCTTTGCTCTTCAACACTGGTTCTTTCTTACGAATCAACGGAATTGGAAGATGGGTGTAATCATAAAGATCACTGGTGCAAATGCAGAAAGACAGTTTCCAAGAATTAACTCCAACAAAGCAAGTGAATTGCCTTCAGAATGAAAGAAAAACATGTTTACTCATTTCTATATGTGGCTAAAAGAATCACTTATAAGAGAATTCAGAAATGCCAAGCAGAGCAGACAACAAATGAAAATGGACGTTTAAGATCAGTTGAATACCATTAGGCAGTGTTTTGAAAGATCACAGAACAACAAACATTGTTTCTTCATGCAGAATAAGAGCCTGGCAGTGTGTCTGCATGGAGCTTTGTCAGGTGAGCTATTTAGGTGAGGGCTGTCAAAGTGTAGGAAGCTCCTTGAGACTGGTTTACTCCTGAGATTTATGGAGGCTTAGATACCTCTATAGAGCACACAAAAAACAGCACTGTTTCCAGATGGCCAAGTTATCCTGAGTATGTCTAAGCTGACATGTCTGTGGCAATGCTTCAATGTGAATATCTCAGGACTGAGATGTTCTGAAAGCCAGGGGCGTGTGCTCTTTTTACCTCTAGCACAATTCCAGGAAATAGACCAAATTCAGAGACAGGCCGAACTTGGCAAAGTAATTTGCCCTGTGGTTAAATTACCATTGGATTTGAGATAAATTCGTATGCCAAAAAGGATGATGCTTGAACTGTGTGTGTGTGTGTGTGTGTGTGTGTGTGTGTGTGTGTGTGTGTGCGCGCGCGTGCGTGTATAATGTAGAGAGCTAAGGAACAGGGGTGGGGGTTAATAAGGAATAGATTACAAAAGATTTAAGGAGTAGATTACAAAAGATTCAAGAAGTAAACAGACATTTCTATAAATGCAAAGTCTACTGGTAGCTGCCTAGGTTTCTCTTTTGATTTCAGAACTGCATTTTCAACATCTCATGTGGCTGTTGGGACTGTACATCTCTCATCTGGATCCGTTTGTATCCCTTGTAGCTCAAAATCAATATGCCTTTATACCCAGGGAAAGGAAGACAAAATACTGAATGAAATCGGGAGATAATTTCCTGAGCCAACAGAAGCTGTGGTGCGGTGGAAGAGGCTTTCAAAGTTCAACCATGTTTAACACTGGAGCCTGATAGTATTTCTATTTCTAATTAGTCTGAAGGTCAATAGATCCCAGTCCAAAATAAGGCTGCTTTTCTCAACAGAATGATGATGCCGGGAGTAGAGAGTCCACTACTTTTCAGCCTCCATTAGGTGTCGCTATGGGAACCCATATAGAACTAAGCTATGCTCGTCTCTTAATGGCTCTATGAAAAACACTTTGTTTGATTCCTATTTATTTCCTCTCACCCACCTCTTTTTCTGATATTGCTGCATTGGTGCTGTTCCCTCTTCTTTAGTTTAATCACCTTTGCTGCCAATTTCCACCTTGCTCTCACTTGAACCGAGGTCCAACTCTGACTCTTCCATTCCCTTCCTTAACTTCTCGGTCTTTATCATGCCATTTTGTGTGACAAGCTCACAAACCCCACAATAATGTTAACTGCATCTCCTCGCAATCTGCTTCCTCCCTGAACTCCCAGTTTATTGTCTTCTGCTGCATCCCTTTCGAAGGTGCCATCTTTCAATTTGTTTTCTTTTTTCCTTAACCTTACTTCCGCTCCACCACAGAAGGCCTTAGCTATGTTCATTCCATTTTGAACAGATTTAGCTTTACCTGATCATCGTCTATCCATAACAGAGATAAATTTCCTTTGACCTCACTATCCACTCCAGCAGCCTTCACATTCAACAAACTATACTCTGTAATTTCCAACATCCCCAATGTGATAGCATGATCAAACATCTCTTCCCTTTCCCTTAATACAGGAGCATTCCCTTTGGGAAACTTTGGTTTACTCTTCCATCTCTATCAATAACCATTCCCTTTCTCTAGCCACCTTCCGATAGACTGCTGTAAATGTAACAATGAATCTTTTCCCTCCTCCCAGCCCACAGACCAGGCCCCTAAACACTTATGCCAGCAGTGAGTGACTTGTACTTCTTCTCATCAAGAGTACCACAACATCATATTACGAACAACATGGTCCCTTCTGCAATGGGAAAACCAAACATACATTGGGTAAACACTTTGTGCAATAACTCCTCAAGACCGATCCCAAACTCTTAAGTTCCTGTCACTTTAGTTCTTCATCCAACTTCGATTTTGACCTGTCTATCTTTTGGCTCTAAGCTGTTCCACTGAAGTTTGGCGTGTGATTAAGGTACAGCACCACATCTTCTAATTAGACACATTGCAGCTTCACCCACTAATCCCTTTGGCATCCTTTTCACCCTGGCCTTTTGTCATCTAATATCTCATACCTTCTATGTTATCACAGAGCTTTCTTTGTCTTCTCCCCACTTCCTCTCTTTTTATTTTACCCTCAGCTTTCCCATGCCTGATGAAAAGTTATTGACCAGAAATGGTAACTCTGTTTCTCTCTCTACAGGCACTTCCTAACTCCCTGGGAATTGCTAACATTTTTTTAATACATCTCAACCATTGTCTGCTGAATAGATTTGTTTCAAACAGGAATTAACTACTTATGTGACACCTGGACTCCTTTGTAACTGAAAACAAACCCCGGTTCAGTTGTAGTGGAAAACCAGTCTCCTGCTTCCTTTCAGCTGGGCTCAACGTGTGACAGAAATGAATGTAGAGGTTGAGAAAATAAAAGATACTCCAAACATGGGTGATGGGGAGGGGAATCTGATTAGATGTTTGCATAGTGAACATTTCACTAGCAGAGTGCTGAGAATGAACTCAGCAGCTGGATTGTGCTCTGCTCTCTGCCGTCACTAAAAAGTTCACTTGTCCAACGACACCCACAAGCCCCTGATGTCACAGGCAGCCTTGCCTGAATTTTAATACCAATCCTACTTCAGATGACTTTGCAGCAGTGGGACACCCAGGAGGACATGTTGCCAGAAACTGCCTTGTGTATGCCATTCATGAAGCTCACCGCTTGGTCCAAGTTCTACAGTATTCTCCCCACACGCACCAACAAGGCTTGTACATCCAGGACAAGGCGAGCAGTCCCTTGCCCATCAACACATATCCCTTTTATAAACATATTTACTTGTTAAAAAAGGTGCAGACATTAATGTCAAGGCTGCCATTGATTGCCTCTTGTGACTATAATATTGGAAATATGTACAGGCTGGACTGGACAAAGCCAGTGGTGAACCAGATGAGTTTTTACAACATTTCTTTAATGTCGTTGTTATTATTACCAAAACTTGTTTCTTCCTAAAATTCCATTTTATTAAATTAATTGATTTTAACATCCTCAGCTCGTGAGTTGGGATTCAAACTCAAGCTTAATGACCCGATCTTTTGTTTGCTACTCTGGTTGCTTAACCACAAAGCTACAGCACCCCTCAGGTAAACTGAAGGTGTTTCTTGGCCATTGGAAAGATTTGTGCTTGCTGTGGGTTTCGTGTCACTTGTAGGACGGGTTGGTCAGATTTCCCAACACAAAGTACACCACTGTTTTGACAACAAACTGGTCACCATTATTGATAATAGCTTTCTAGATTCCAGATTAATTTCATGAAAGTTAGTAAATTTAAATAGATTAGCTGCTTTGGTGCAATTGAACTCTGTCCCCGCAGTTGAGAAACCAGCTGTCCCCTTGGACCTCTGGCACCAATTGCGATCCATCCATAAGGTGTTTATGGGCATTGTTCACTTACCCAGTTTCCAGATGTTTTTAGTGTCAATAAAACCCAATACAAACTTCACCTCACCTGCCCGCCATCCCAAACAAACAAGGGAGTTGCAGATTGCACCCGATGTACATTTGATCAATTATAATTCGCTGCCTGAATGAATTTCATCTCAGCTCTACACCTATGTAATCTAAATAAGATTCACTCAGCTGGGTCAATGCAATAGGTTAGACTGATATCAAACATTTGTTGATAAGTGGCCCTTTACTAAATGGTTTGCTAAATCAAATTGAGTTTGCAGGTACATATGGTTGTTGGGATGGCAGGTTTCCCTCCAGTATTTAGACCATGAGATCATAAGAAATAGGAGCAGATCCAGGCCATTCGGCCCATTGAATCTGTTCTACCACTCCATCATGGCTGATTTATTATCCATCTCAACCCTGTTCGCCTGCCTTCTCCCCGTAACATTTGACATCTTTGTTAATCAAGAACCTATCAATCAATCTTTACTTTAAATGTACCCGGTGACTTGGCCTCCACAGTAATCTGTGGCAATGAATTCTACAAATTCACCACCCTCTGACTAAAGAAATTCCTCTTCATCTCTGTTCTAAGAGGATGTCCTTCTACTCTGACACTGTCCCCTGGTCCTAGATTCCCCGACTAAAGGAAACATCCTCTCTATATCCACTCTATCTAGGCCTTTCAATATTCAATAGGTTTCAATGAGATCTGCCCTCATTTTTCTAAACTCCAGCGAGTACAGGCCCAGAGCCATCAAATATTCTTCATATGCTAGTCTTTTCATTCCCAGGATCATTCTCGTGAACCTTCACTGAACCCTCTCCAATGCCAGCACATCTTTTCATAGATAAGGAACCCAAATTTGCTCACAATACTCCAAGTAGGGCCTGACCAATGCCTTACAAAGCCTCAACATTACATCCTCGTTTTTACATTCTAGTCCTCTTGAAATGAATGCTAGTATTCCTTACCACCAATTCAAACTGCAAGCTAACCTTTAGGGAATCCTGCACAAGGACTCCCAAGTCCCTTTGCATTTCTGATTTCTGAATTTTCTCCTCATAGTTGGTAACGAGAGGCCGGCAATATCAGAATCAGACTTATTATCACTGCCATATGACATGAAATCTGTTGTTTTGTGGCTGCAGTACAGTACAAAGACATTAATAGCTATAAATTACAAAAATAAATTAATAGCGCAAAAAAGGAATAATGATCTAGTGTTCATGGATTCACGGACCATTCACTAATCTGATAGTGGTGAGGAAAGAAACTGTTCCTAAGTTATTGAATGTGACTCTTCAGACTCCTGCATATCCTCCCTGATGGTTGCAACGATAAGAAGGTATGCCCTAATTAGTGAGGGCCCTTAATGATAGATGCTGCCTTCTTAAAACATTGGCTCTTGAAGATGTTGTCAGTGGTGACTGAATCTACAGCCTTCTGTGGTCCTGTGCATTGGATTCTCACTTAATTCTTTTAAACTGGTCATAAAAAGTGGACTGTCTGCTCGTGTCCATTTTATACCAGCAATCCACATTTTTTTTAAATCAATGGGTATCATTTTAATATTAATTACAGATTAATTTAATGACATCCCCCAAAGTCATGATGAGATTCAGCTCATGTCAAAGAATCATAAATCATCCCCATGATTTGCTAACTGTCATGAAATAAATCTGAAATCATCCCTATGATTTATGGCAAACAACAGGAATTCTGCAGATGCTGGAAATTCAAGCAACACACATCAAAGTTGCTGGTGAACGCAGCAGGCCAAGCAGCATCTATAGGAAGAGGCGCAGTCGACATTTCAGGCCGAGACCCTTCGTCCTGACGAAGGGTCTCGGCCTGAAACGTCGACTGCGCCTCTTCCTATAGATGCTGCTTGGCCTGCTGCGTTCACCAGCAACTTTGATGTGTGTTGCTATGATTTATGGA
Source organism: Mobula hypostoma (assembly GCF_963921235.1). Classification (NCBI taxonomy): domain Eukaryota; kingdom Metazoa; phylum Chordata; class Chondrichthyes; order Myliobatiformes; family Myliobatidae; genus Mobula; species Mobula hypostoma. Next base: position 39,037,651 of record NC_086128.1, read on the forward strand.
CTGATCTTCCAGCCCAGTAGACCTAGTTACTAGTGACCAATAAAAGTATACCAGTCCAGTAACTTAATCATGATGCTTTTGAGTACATTATCAGGAGAACTGGTCAATGCAAAATATAGCAAAAGAATGATAAGAAATGAATTCCACGTACAGAAGTTTATCAAAATGAAAATGAAATAAATGAAATGTTTAAATCCTGGGAAATAAGTAGAAGCTGTGTACATACATCTACTGACGCTTCTGGACACATCTTCAGTGATGTTCCTGGAATCATTGGGTGTTTCGGGTCTTTCAACATCATACAACCTCCTCCAGATGACCCAGCCGGGGCTGATCAGACCCCAGCTTGTGTCCAGATGGCTAGCTACTTATGACTCCATGGCTCCCCTCTTTTGAGCCACAGCCATCTTGAGGCCCTCTCTGCCGCATCGGTGGTACTGCGGATGGCTCTCCTCTTCCTCTCTCCCTCAATGCCCAAAATGCTGAAGGCTCTAACTAAAGAACGGGCTATGAATCCCCTACAACCAACCTCCACTGGGAGACACCTTGCTCTCCATTTGTTGCACAGGTGAAGATTGCTTTAGGATGCAACCTTGTCAACATCTGCAAACATTTGATACAGTTATCTTCTAACTGAAAAAAGAGACATAAATCAATTGATATATGAAAATTGCCTCAGCCTTTTGGCAGCGTACTGCTATAGAAATTAGTAATTAATTGTCCAGTATTTTCAATCATGTTATATTATAAGCTATCATATTAAAATAAAAATCTCACATTGCACTAAAAAGCACCATTTAATCCATGTTGGGCTGATTTAGATTTTATTGATCTGGGATTAATTTCTAACCAGCAATCCAGCACTAATTGCTGAACTAATCTGCTTGACATAGTGCAAGCCTCAAAGATGTCACTGAATGACAAGCTTTATAATCCTAATTAGCACATTCCCACCTTCTTGACTGGGTTCGGGCTTGTCATAACAGGAACAGACACTGTTGTGGTTTCTTAGGTATCCAATTTTTGCTGCCAATCCAACTCAAAGCATTCTTTGTACATGTAATCTATTACCATTTAAAAATTCCCAGTGTTTTTGCAGTCACGGCTTTCATGGACAAAAAAAGACTTCCCTTTCAGTTAATGACTGAGAGTCAGAGATGAAAAGTCAATAGATGTGTAAGAATGCAAAGTATCACCCAACCAGTTTACTTCTAAATCATAGGCAGATATCTATTGCCTTTCCTTCTCAGACCTTATCTATGATTTGCTAACCTGCATCGAAGCAACACTACTGGCGTGTCAGAACAATGAAGGATAGAAAATATTTGCATCCTTACCAGAGAGGTTCTCATTCAAAGTACAAATTACCTTTACAATAAATTTTGGCAGATCATGATATGATGGCCATGAGGATTTCACAAGCACAATTCTGTCTTCTTCCAAGATCGACTCTCTTGTATGTTTCTGCAAGGCTTTAGATGTTGATCAAGAATAGGGGCAGGAATAACAATTGGAAAAATGTATGGGATTGGGTATGGGTGGTAGGTTAAAATTAATGCAGCTACATCCAACCATTAAATGCTAGACACAAACTCAAGAGGTTCTGCAGATGATGGAAATCTTGAGTAATGCGCACAAAATACTGGCGGAACTCAGCAAGTAAGGCAGGCCAATAAGCAGTCAGCAGTTTGGGCCAAGAACCTTCTTCAGTCCTGTACATTCCTCTTTATAGATAATGCCTGACTTGCTGGGTTCTTCCTGCATTTTGTGCGTGTTGCTATAGATACTGGAGCATACGTAGCTGTGAGTATGAAATCTGCTTGGGAAAGACAGATTACCACTTTACATTTGCTCAAATTGATCAAAATTAATGCACAATCATGCGTTAATTGTCAGGTTCATAGTTCCTCTGGACTGCCTAAGACCAGAGCTCAATACAGTTGTAAAAATCCCATTCTCACTTACTGAGTTCCACCATTTCTGGTGTCCATGTGATGCTGGACTCCAACCTTTTGTAGTTTTGATCAACTGAGGGAAGCTGCACCTGCCTTGGTTCTGGGAGGCACGCCCACAATGGCATCCAAAGTGTCACATCAGCACAGCGTCTATCTGCATGTGTGCCCAGCAGAAGACATCATCCCAGGCTGTCTCTTAGGGTTTGGCATGGCTAACTTCCACTCTGGTTTTGTGTGCTCTGAGGTGACCAATGAGTCCAAAGTTGGAAACAGAGTTTCTTTCACTGAAGCAGCAGCAGGCGGGTGCATGGGCTATTTATGAGTGATACACTCCATTCTTAGTGTATCTGTGTGTCCTCAGAACATTTGATTGAGTTTCTCAGTGCCATCTGAATTCTCCTTCACTTTGAATGATAATAGCCCAGGAGCCAGTGGGAATTTTTCTCAGGGAGACCTTGAGCACATCCTTGAATCATTTCCTCCGTCCACCTGGAAATCTCTTCCTAAGCAGACTTCAAAACAATATCAGTTTTGGGGATCCAAACAACATGGCCTAGCCAAGTGCAATCAATTGAGTGTAATTAGAGTCTCAGTAACTGGGATAGTGGCCTGGGAGAGAACACTAGTGATGGTTCTCCTGTCTTTCCTGGGAGTCAGTATGAGTGCCTTGAAATACAAGCTGAAGTAGTCCATATTTCAGAACCATGTAGACGGGAACTGATAACTGCATCTCAATAGACCTAGTTCTGTGGCATTTCTGAGGTCTTAATCTTCAGGAACTGTTTTCTTGAATTAATTTAAAGCCCATATTTAGATTAGGTTTAGATTATGAGAACACTCAGTCCTCTTTTATTGTCATTTAGAAATGCATACATGCATTAAGAAATGATACAATGTTTCATTGAAGGTGATGGTGAATTTCATCACTGATGTCTGCTTTAACCAAGAAAAAGAATTTCATGATAACATATGGTGGCATATACGTACTGTACGGTAATAAATTTACTTTGAGCTTTGAACATGCCAGAGTAATAAGAGAGCCTTGATTGACACTAGTTTCACTGAATTTGGCTTTGTTGCAGACCCATTGGTTGATATCCTGCTGCCAGGAAGCAAATGCAAAATGGAAACTAATTTCTATGGGCAGCTGAATTTGAACAGGGTGTGCCTCAATCCCAGTCAACTTATGGATTCAAGGACTTTTTTGTTGTTCCTTTCAACGCCTTGCTGCACATGGTGCGGCATTTTTGCTTTTTCTGCAGCAGTTGTTGTTTTAAGAGGCTGAGTTACTAGCTCGACACTCAACCCAGCACTGATGGAAAGCGTGTAAGGATCCAGTCGGAGTCGAACTTGGGAGCACTCACCTTGAAGTCCAGTGCTGATGCCACTACACCACTGGTCAGCTAGTCAAAGACTTTAGTGAAATTGAAAAAAGTTGTGCATATGTCAGTGCTGCTCTCTTCATTTTTCCATGAATAGACACACACAGAATATCATTTCCATTATTCATTCCAATCTGTGGAATCTGCACTGCAACCAGGATACTCACAACGGATAAATACACACTGACACAGCTGAATATGGTCTTGCCCACAGTGTGTTTTAGTTCATTACCTTAGTCAACAAAAGAATCAGTACAGGAAGGATTATTTGCATTCTACCTGTATTACAATCAAAGCCAATACTACTTTACCAGAGGCTTTGAGAGAAGTTGACACAGTCAGAAGTAACAATTTTCTTTAAATATTTGCCAAGGAAGTTGTCAAATCCATACTCAGCATTCAATCACAATGTGACATTTCGACAGTAGCCGAAATAACTTAGTGACTTGAGCAGACAGAAGAAAATTGCAGGAAATCTACAACCATGAACTATTGAGAAACCCCTGCAAGTCCTCACATAATGAGGTTTATTTTAAACTACATTACACCACTGAGAATGAATCAGCTTGAAACACAACATGATTAGTGTAAAAGGGCATCAGTTGTTCAAAAATATGTGCCAATAAGTAGAGAAAATTGCTGTCATAGCAGAATGAGTAAATTACAGATTTAATTCCCAATGACATTGAGAAAGAGGGGTTAATTTAAGACGTGAATTTGAAAACCAGAGGCGCCACGCTTCAAGACAGAGGTAACAAAGACTAGTTGATGTCTTACTCAAAGACTAATATGCTTGTTTAGGCTGTAACTGTGCCAGACATCATTTATATTGCAGTCTTTATTTTTTTCTGAAATGTGGCTAATACTAGAAGTGTTACCAAAGTGAAATAATGTTTCCCAAACACTGAGGAATGACATGAAAGTTGATGCTTTTACAGACATCCAGCTGATACCTCCATTAATTGCAGCCATGAAACGGAGACACATCCATATATAAAGGTAGATCAGTTTTTTCCTCTGTGTTGATAATGTTCACAGCAGTAAGAAGGTCTGGGTCCTAAACAGAGAAACATTAAACATTCGTCTTGAGAGAGTGAAGTAATACCAGCACTGTTCTCATACTCTTCATTTTTGTGTGCATTGGCTTGGTAAGCTGTTATTTCTGTTGCCGGGTAATAAAACTATCCTCTGTTGTGTTTTCTTTGGGAAGCTAATGGTTGCTGTTTGGAGAGAGGACAGGAGCCTCTGTGAGTGCGTCAATATTTGCAGTGAGTCTCCAGGAGTGTGCCGGTAATTGATGGAAACAAAGGTTGAAAAATAGCATAAAAGGGAAAAACTTGACTTTAAATCACTCTTTCATATCCCTTTCAGTGACCCCAAGTTTATGGTTAGTCAAGTACTTTTGAAGTCAAATTACTGTTATAATACAAATAACACAGCAAGGAATGTGCATACAGGCAGTTCCCACAATCAGCCAAAAGAACAATGAACAAACACAGGAAAACCCTTCAGGACTTTGGTGGTTCCAGCTTAGCAGATTTTCTGCACTATTGGATGTTACTTTTATTAATTCTCAAATAAACTTTTATTTTACTTGTTCCACAGGGAAGGTTCAGAGGAGGTTTACGAGAATAAAAGGGTTAATGTATGAGGAAAATTTGATGGCTCTGGCCCAGTACTCATTGGAGTTTAGGCAAATAAGGGTGGATCTCATTGAAACCCACAGAATATTGAAAGGCCTAGACAGAGTGGATATGGAGAGGATAGTTCCAATAGTGGTTGAGTCTAAGATCAGAGGGCACAACCTCAGAACAGGATAGCTCTTCAGAACAGAGACGAGGAGGAAGTTTTTTAGCTAGAGGATGGAAAATCTGTGGAATTCATTGTCACATATGGCAGTGGAGGCCAGGTCATTGGGAACATTTTAAGCAGAAGTTGATAGGTTCTTGATTAGTAAAGGCTTCAAAAATTATGGGATGAAGGCAGGAGAATAGCGTTGAGATGGAAAATAACTCAGCTATGATGGAATGGCAGAGCAGACTCAATGGGCCGAATGACCTAATTTTCCCCCAATGGCTTATGGTCTTATGGTCATAGTAAAAAAAGGAAAGGTACGTCGCATCCGGGGTTTCTCCGGTTAGCGGACGATTTCCCTCCACACCTCTCTGACGTAGTGGGGAACCGTGTACGAGGCAAGTTACAGCAGTGGTTTGCCATTGCTTTCTGCCAGGTGAGTTTCCAAAGAGATCACCAGCTCGTAACCCAGCACGGATGGAAAGCGTGCAGGGCAGCCGGCTGGATTCGAACTCAGGACCTTCCGTCCCAAAGTCCAGCACCAATGCCACTATGCCACCAGCTGGGTCTAGTGTAAGAAAATTTTCTTACAATCTGATGAGCAAATTGAAATTACAAGCTCTCCATTCCCTGCTCCAGCCATAATCCTACGGACCTCCCTGATCAGCTGTATTCCTCAATCCAAACTGGTTGTACGCTCTGCTTGCACTCTGGATCCCTGGTTCACATTCCAGACTAATGAAGGAACTCCATTCCAAACCATCAGGGTTTCTGACCAATCAGATATTGGATGACAGTAATCTGATTTTTTGCGATAAATTGAGGATTAAATATCAGCCACACACTCATTTCTTCTTTTAAACAGTGGTGAGACTTCAGATAACGACAAGACAGAGTACAGGAAGGAACGAGACAGTTTAGTGGCATGGTGTCAAGACAAGAAACTTTCACTCAATGTCAGCAAAACAAAAGATCTGGAAGGAGAGGCGTTTGTGAGGTTTTCTGATTGTGTGAAATGTGTTCTGAGACCTTGAGCGGTTGTGTGAGATGTGCACTTCCAGGGGTTTCAAACTACTTACAGTTCCCACTGCTGTCTCAATAACCATCTCCTTTGTCTTGCTGACATTGAGGAAGAGATTATTTGCCTGACACCAGACTTCGAGTTCTTCCACCTCCTCTCTATAGTCCGTTGTTTTTGGTGTTGAGCCCCACCACTGTCGTGTCATCAGTGAAACTGATTTCTCAGGTGTTTAGCCATGCAGTCATATTTGAGCAGTTTTTTTGTGTGTGTGCCATACTCTGCCAGAGCCTCAGCGACCACTTTTTCAAGTGATTGTCTTGGAGGAAAGATTCTGTGAGTGGTCCCCCACGTCCTTCTCACAGCGCAGTTTTTTTTACGAGGCCGAGTTGTGAGCTCGACACTCAACCCAGCACGGATGGAAAGCATGCCCGGGAGCAGCCCGACTGGATTCGAACTCAGGAAACTTCGCTCCGGAGTCCGGCGCTGATCTCGCTGCGCCACCAGCCAGCTTATTTGAGCAGTATATATGGCAATAGGCTCAGCACACAGTCCTGGGGGGTACCCGTGTTGAAGATAAATCAGAATCAGGTTTGATATCACTGGCGTATGTTGTGAAAATTGTTGTTTTGAGGCAACAGTACATAGCACTACATAATAAAAAATATCTAATTTTAATAAGAAATATTTTTTAAAAATAGTGCAAAAAGAGAGCAAGAGAAACATTGAGACAGTGTATGTAGTGTTCATGTCCATTCATAAATCTAATGGTGGAGGGGAAGAAGCTGTCCTGAAACATTGAGTGGGTGTCTTCAGGGTCCTGTACCTCCCCCTTGATAGTAGTATTGAGAAGAGGGCATATCCGACGTCCACAGTCAATTCCTTGGTCTTACTGATGTTAAGTGCAAGGATGTTGTTAGGCCACCACTCAACTAGCTGATACAGCTTGCTCCTATACACCTGAAATTCTGCCACCGTAAGTTGCGTCATTGACAAATTTATAGATGGTGTTTGAGCTGTGCCTAGCCACACAGTTGTGGGTGTACAGAGTGTACAGCAGTAAGCACACATCCTTGTGGAAGTGAGGAGATGTTATTTCTGATCCACACTGATCATTGATGTGGAAGTCAAGGATCCAGTCGCAGAGGAAGGTACCGAGGCCCAGGTTTTGGAGTTTGTTGATTAGTACTGAGGGTACAATTGTGTTGAACAATGAGCTGTAATCAACAAACAGCAATCTGACATAGGTATTTTTATTGTCCAGATGATCCAAGGCCGAGTGGAAAACCAGTGAGAATGCATCCACTGTAGACCTACTGTGGTGATAGGCAAATTACAGAGGGTCCAGTTCCTTGCTTAGGCAGGAGATGATTCTGGCCATGACCAACCTCTCAAAGCACTTCATCATAGTACATGTGAGCACAACTGGTTTGATAGTCACTGAGGCTGCTCACCGTGCTCTTCTTGGGCACCAGTATGAGTGTCATCCTTTTGAAGCAGGTAGGAACGTCCAACTGCAGCAGTGAGATTGAAGATGTCCTTGAACACTCCTGCCAGTTGGTAGGCATAGGTTTTCAGATGCTGCAGGGATTTGCACAGGTGTAGTTTTATTCTCCCTTTCAAAGCACGAATAAAGGCATTGATCTCATTTGAGAGTGAAGCATCATTGCCATCCATGATAATAGGATGATGGGGAGGGAGGAGCGGTGCTTCATTCTGACTATCTGAGGTCTGTTGGTTCGGAAGTCCAATACCGAATTGCACAGTGGTGTGTTTTTTTAACAGTGCAAGCTTGCTAATTAGTTTAGTGTTGCTGCCACATACCAACATTTGTTTTATTTTTTTTTAAGTTATTGTAGACTTATAGAGATGTAGAGACATAAAGCCAGAAACAGGCTCTTCGGCCTACCACATCCTTGCTAACTATCAATTACACATTTGTACCAACCCCATTTGTCCGTTGTCTTCTATGCCTTGGCAATTCAGATGTTCAGCCAGATACAACTTTAATGTTATGAGAGTACCTGCCTGCACTACACTCTCAGGAAGTGCGTCCAAGATTCCAGCCATCCTTTGGGAGAAAAAATCCTTCTCAGATCACCTCTAAACCTTTTACCTCTCACCCTTAACCCATGCCCTTTAGTGTTATGTTTTCCATTAACTGAAAAGCATTTGAGTGATGTGAAAATTGGATTGCGTGACAATTTGAAAACTTTGCTTTTCCCATGAATACACATGAAATTTGAAACGACTTTATTACAAAAGAATACAAAGGCGCTGGGATGAATCAGGGGAACTGGAAACTTTCATAAAATATGCTTATATTTTAACTGTACGTGACTGGACCAGCGTTGTGTAGGGGACTTATCTCTTATGTTTACAATCAGAATGGAGGGTCATGTAGAGTACCTATTAAAAGTATTCACCCACCGCCCCCCCCCCGGAAGTTTTCATGCTTTATTGTTTTACAACATTGAATCACAGTGGATTTAATTTCACTGTTTTGACACCGATCGACAGGAAAAGGCTCTTTCATGTCCAAGTGAAAACAGATCTCTCCAAAGTGATCTGGATTAATTACAAATATAAAGCACAACATAATTGATTATATAAATATTCACCACCTTTAATATGACATGCCAAATCATCACTGGTGCAGCAAATCGGTTTTAGAAGTCACGTTATTAGTTAAATAGAGATCACCTTGTGCAGTCAGGTGTTTCAATTGATTATAGTAAAAATACAACTGTATCTGGAAGGTCCAACTGCTGGCGAGTCTGTACCCTGGCAAAAACTACACCATGAAGACAAAAGAACACTCTAAGCAACTCCTCAAAAAGGTTATTGAAAAGCACAAGTCAGGAGATGGATACAAGAAAATTTCCAAGTCACTGAATATCCCTTGGAGTACTGTTAGGTCAATCATCAAGGAATGGAAAGAATATGGCACAGCTGTAAACCTGCCCAGAGCAGGCCATCCTCAAAAACTGAGTGACTGTGCAAGAAGGGGAAAAGTGAGGGAGCCACCAAGAGACCTATGACAACTCTGGAGGAGTTACAAGCTTCAGTGGCTGAGATGGGAGAAACTGCATATACAACAACTTTTACCTAGGTGCTTCACCAGTCACAGCTTTATGAGACAGTGACAAAAAGAAAGCCAATGTTGAAAAAAACTCACATGAAATCTCAGCTAGAATTTGCCAGAAGACATGTGGGAGACACTGAAGTCATCTGAAAGAAGGTTCTATGGTCTGATGAAACCAAAATTGAGCTTTTTGGCCATCAGACAAAACTCTATGTTTGTCATAAGCCAGACACCACACACCATCAAAAACACACCACGCATCATCAAAAACACACCATCCTTCCATGGAGCATGCTGGTGGATGCATCATGCTGTGGGAATGCTTCACTGCAGCAAGTCTGGAAGGCTTGAGAAGGTAGAGGGTAAAATGGATGCAGCAAAATACAGGGAAATCCTGGAGGAAAACCTGATGCAGTCTGCAAGAGAACTTATGACTTGGGAGAAGATTTGTTTTCCAGCAAGACAATGGCCCCAAGCATAAAGACAAAGCTACACAAGAATGGCTTAAAAACAACAGTTAATGCCTGGAGTGGCCAAGTCATCAGAGTCCAGACTGCAATCCAATTGAGAATTCTGTGGGTGGACTTGAAAAGGGCTGTTCACTTACGATCCTCATTCAATCTGACAGAGCTTGAGCAGTTTAGTAAAGAAGAATGGAGAAAATTTGCAGCGTCCAGACGTACAAAGCTGATAGAGACCTATCCACACAGGCTCAAGGCTGTAATTACTGCCAAGGGTGCATCTACTAAATACTGACTTGAACTAAGGTGAATACTTATGTAATCAATTACTTGTTTTCTATTTGTAATTAATTTAGATCACTTTATGAAGATCAGTTTTCATTTTGTCACAAAAGAGTATTTTTCTGTTGATGTGTGTCAAAAAAGCCAAATTAAATTCACTGTGATTCAATGTTGTAAAACAATAAAACATGAAAACTTCCGGGGGTGTGGGGGGTGGGGTGGTGAGTACTTTTTATAGGCAGTGTATATTTACTTGTTTAGCCTTTGTCCATAGAGGATGTTCTCAATTTACTGATATTCCTTCTCAGTTGAGCTGTTCAAAAATTCAAACATCCTCTTCAGTACTTCAGATTTTTGGGAATCACTTCTTTAGTCTCTGTATTCAATTAACATGAATAAGTCCTCCTTGGTTGGACTGTAAGATGGGGACCTTCATGACTGGGGTGCTTCATGAGATGGAGATGAATCCAGTATCACAAGTCACTCAATCTCTTGCCAGAAGAGAACCATGTGAGATATTCAGGAGGAGCAAACTAGCTGGAATTAAAACTATAGATGTATGGAATTGTTTTGTTTATTTGATTGTACCTGGAAAAGTAATCCTTCTTTCCTGAGTGAAATGTGATTACAACCATTTCTGGATGTCATTGTTCCCTTCTGGAGCATTGCAGGAGAAACTAGATCATGGCCCATCATTGGGAATGCTTGGGACTCCTGATCTTCACAATGCAACCTGGTACTGGATTTTAACAATATCCCAGACTTACTTTTGACTCTTTAGCGTCCCTTCTCTACTTAACACTGGGAACAAAACACTTGATCTGATTTGTTGACCTTGGACTCAATCCACCGTTCTCACCCCATCCCAAACTGCAGGGGCCCATAATCAACTATGATTGTGAGGGTTTCCACCAGTTTATTTGGTTTTCTCCAACATGTGCTGCTTGTTAAGGTTAATTGGCCAATGCAATTGCTTCAAGCGTCAGTGGCCAGTGAAATCTCAAGCAGGTGTTAATGGGCATGTGTGAGTTTGGCAACTACATTGAGAGCTAACATGCACCTAAGGAGTTGAATAGCATTTTTCTATGCCATAATGAAATATCAGTTAAAGTCCTTGATTATTAAAGCCTACAATAGAGACTCTGCTATCCACTCCATGGCTTCTTACCTACTTGCCACTCTGATCTCCAGGTCTTGATTTGGCTGATGATCTTCAGCCCTCTCAACCTTTGGCTTTATCACAGCCCGGACTTTGGCTTCAGAAAATACTGACATTGGTTGTAGGTTCTCAGCACAACACTGCCAAAATGATCTCAGGGGTGCAATTGAACTTCCAACCTCAGGGACTTTCATATTCTACATCTGGAAATTACAGAGATAGTTTGTCTTAAATCCTTTGCAGCATAAAAATAATACATTTGATAAACTTTATCAAACTTTACCCATGTTTTCCCTTTGACTGCGTGGGCTTCCCACCGGATGTTCCAATTTCTTCCCACAATCCAAAGACATCGAAACATCGAAAACCTACAGCACAATACAGGCCCTTTGGCCCACAAAGCTGTGCCGAACATGTCCTTACCTTAGAAATTACCTAGGGTTACCCATAGCCCTCTATTTTTCAGAGCTCCATGTACCTATCCAGGAGTCTCTCAAAAGACCCTATCGTATCCACCTCCACCGTCATCACTGGCAGCCCATTCCACGCACTCACCATGCTCTGCGTAAAAAACTTACCTCTGACATCTCAGCAAAAACTTACCCCTGACATCTCCAAGACGTACTGGTTAAGAAGTAACTGGTCATTGTAAATTGTCCCGTGATTAGGCTAGGGGTAAATACATGTGTTACTGGGCGCTGTGGCTCTTTGAACTGAAAGGGCATGTTCTACGATGTATCTCTAAATAAAAATAAATAAATAAAGTTAATCAAAATCATATATGCTCTCACCTTACTGATTGGTTTAAACTGAAATGACTTTGGGACAAGTCCTTCTTTATTATTCAAATGAACTTGTTCAGTTGGCAAGGCATGAAATGGAATGCTTCAGGTGGCATCAAAACATTTTCCAAAAGCAGAAAGTATGTGAAAGGGTTCATTAGTTTCCATCTATCCATTTCTGTTCTCCTTGAAATGCAATTTTCCACCAATATTTTTCCTCTGCTAGTATAGTCTGAACATCATGATCCACGTGGAACAGTCTATGCTCCAAGCCTACACTGGTGAGCGTCTCACACTCTTCCTATGCTACTTCGACAACTGCTTTAGTGCTGCTTTCTGTACCCATGCTGAACTTGTCGACTTCATCAACTTTGCCTCCATCTTCCACCCTGCCCTCAAATTTACCTGGTCCATTTCCAATACCTCCCTCCCCTTTCTCGATCTCACTGTTTCTATCTCCGGAGACAGCTTATCCACCTATGTTTATTATAAACTCATGGACTCTTGCAGCTACTTGGACTATACCTCACCCTACACTGTTACTTGTGAAAATGCCATCTCCTTCTCTCAATTACTCCATCTCCACCGTATCTGCTCTCAGTATGAGGCTTTTCATTCTGGAATGAAGAAGATGTCCCTCTTTTTCAAAGAAAGGGGCTTCCCTTCTACCATCAACACTGCCCTCAACCGCATCTCTTCCATGTCATGCACGTCTGCCCTCACCCCATCTTCCCACCACCCCACCCGGGATAAGGTTCCTCTTGTTCTCACCTACCATCCCACCAGACTCTGTGTCCAGCACATAACTCTCCGAAACTTCTGCCACCTCCAACAGCATTCCATCACCAAACACATCTTCCACTACCCGCACCCCCAACTTTCTGCTTTCTGCAGGGATTGCTCCCTACATGACTCCCTTATCCCTCTTCACTGATCTCCCTCCTGGCACTTTTCCTTGAAAGCAGAACAAGTGCTACACCTGCCCATACACCTCCTCCCTCACTACCATTCAGAGCCCTAAGCAGTCCTTCCAGGTGAGGCGACACTTCACTTGTGAATCTGTTGGGGTCATCTAATGAGTCCAGTGCTCCCAGTGTGCCTTTCTATACATCAGTGAGACCCGATGTAGATTGGGAGAACACTTCGCCGAGCATCTATGCTCCGTCTGCCAGAAGAAGTGGGATCTCCCAGTGGCCACCCAATTTAATTCCACTTCCCATTCCCATTCCAATATGTCCATCCATGGCCTCCTCCACTGTCGTGATGAGGCCACACTCAGGTTGAAGGAACAACAACTTATATTCAGTCTGGGTGGCCTCCAACCTGATGGCATGAACAGTGACTTCTCAAACCTCTCGTAATGCCCCCTCCCCGCCCCCCAGCTTCACCATTTCCCATTCCCTTTTCCCTTTCTCACCCTTTTTCCTTGCCCATCCATTGCCTCCCTCTGGTGTTCCTCCCCCCTTTTCTTTCTTCCATGGCCTATCTCTTTCACCAATCAATTTCCCAGCTCTTTACTTCATCCCCTCCCCTCCAGGTTTCCCTTATCTCCTGGTGTTTCTCTCTCCCCTCCCCCACCTTTTAAATCTACTCCTCAGCTTTTTTTCTCCAGCCCTGTTGAAGGGTCTCAGCCCGAAACGTCGACTGTACTCTTTTCCTAGATGCTGCCTGGCTTGCTGAGTTCCTCCAGCATTTTGTGTGTATTAATCCCTCCTGGACAATTTTGATTCTTTTTGATGTCAATAACTTTAGACTATTCTTTATTACAGCTTTCTTGTTAGCAACATTGATTTTCTATTCACTGCCAATTGATTGCAAATCCTTTTCATCAACATCAATATAGCTCCACCTCTCATGTATCATCTACCTCTTCTCCTAACCCCACCCATCTTCTCCTGAACCCTGTATGCATACATGTGTCATTTTCAGATTTGATGATCCCACCTCTCTCATCTTTCACCCTTTGTTGATTCAAAGCTCTACTGCTTAATAACCCCACTCAGCCATCATTCCAACCTTCACTGGTTTTCATAATTTTTTAAGCATTGTCCTTGTGCTTAAATTTCTTCATGGCTTTAAGCTTTCCTATTTCAGTGACTGGTTGAACCACAGAACAGAATCGAAGTACCTCAATATTAAAGCTGGGAAGCATACTTACAGACATCAAATATCCTATTTAGCATTCCTGTCCAAACTCACAATAGTGGAAGTGTAACTTGGCAACAAACACCATCTTTCAAAGAAAATTGAGGGAAAACCTGAAAGCACCTTTCAGGCCTACAGCAACAAAACAGTTTTCCAACAAAAGTCTACAGGAAGATTCCAAATTTGAAGTGGTTCAGATACATTATGACAACAACAAGTTCCATTTTTAATTAAAAATATCTGAAACTTCAAGGGAAGAATTTTTGCCGGAGTTTCTTGTACATAAGACAGCTTAAAATCAAAAGAGAGGGCATATAATATAGCAAAAAGTAGTGGGATGTTAGAGGATTGGGAAGCTTTTAAAACCAACAGAAGGCAACTAAAAAGCCATAAGGAGTGATAAGATGAAATATGAAGGTAAGCTAGCTAATAAAATAAATGAGGATACCAAAAGATTTTTTCAAATACAGTATATAGAGGCAAGAGTGGATATCAGAGTGCTAGAAAATGACACTGCAGAGGTAGTAATGAGGACAAAGAAGTGGCGGGTGAACTTTACAAGTATTTTGCACCAGTCTTCAACTGTGGAAGAAACCAGCGGTATGCCAGAAATTCAAAGAGTATCAGGGGGCAGAATTGAGTGTCATTGCTCTTACTTAGGAGAAGGTAGTTAGGAAGCTGAAAGGTCCGAAGCTAGATAAGTCACCTGGACCAAATAGACTACACCCCAGGGTTCTGAAAGAGATAGCTGAAGATATTGTAGACACTTTAGTAATGATATTTTAAGAATCACTAGATTCTGGAATGGTTCCTGAGAACTGGAAAATTGCAAATGTCACTCCACTCTTTAAGAAGGAGGCAGAAGAAAGTAAATTATAGGCCAGTTAGCCTGACATCAGTGGTTGGGAAGATGTTGGAGTCTATTATTAAGGATGAGGTTTCAGGGTACTTGGAGACACATGCTAAAATAGGCCAAGTTCAACATGGTTTTCTTAAGGAGAAATCTTGCCTGACAAATCTGTTGCAATTCTTAAAGAAAATAACAGGCAAAATAGACAAAGTAGAGTCAGTGGATGTTGTTTACTTGGATTTTCAGAATGTTTTTGACAAAGATTCCACACATGAGGCTGCTTAATAAGATAAGAGCCCATGGTATTACAGGAAAGAAGCTAGCATGCTTGGAAGATTGGATGACTGGCAGGAGGCAAAGAGTGGGAATAAAGGGGGCCTTTTCTGATTGACTGCCAGTGACTAGTGGTGTTCCACAGGGATTGGTATTGGGACTACTTCTTTTTACATTATATGTCAATGATTTGGATGATGGAATTGATGACCTTGTAGCCAAGTGTGCAGACAATATGAAGATAGGTAGAGGGGCAGGTGGTGGTGAAGAAGCAGGGTGTCTGCTGAAGGACTTAGACCAATTAGGAGAAAGGACAAAGAAGTGGCAGATGGAATATAACGTTGGAAAGTGTATAGTCATGCACTTTGATAGAAGGAATAATGGCATAGACTATTTTCCAAATGGGGAGAAAATTCCGAAATCAAACTTGCAAAGGGATTTGGGAGTCCTTGTGCAGGATTCCCTAAAGGTTAACTTGCGGGTTGAATCAGTGGTAAGGAAGGCAAATGCAATGTTATCATTCATTTCAAGAAGACTAGAATATACAATATTGTGCAAAAGTCTTAGGCATATATATATATACCTAGGGTGCTAAGACTTTAGCACAGTACTGTAGTAATTTTATGTATTACACTGTACTGCTGCAGCAAAAAAAAGTCAATTTTCATGACATATGTGAGTGATGATAAATCTGATTCTGATATGGGTCTCTATTGTGGACTGAGAGTGGGAAGGGAGCAGGGAGAGGGGAATCATGGTGGGGAAAGGGGGAAGGGAGAGGGCAGGGAGCAGGAAGCATCAGAGAGACATTCTGTAATGATCAATAAACCAATTGTTTAGAATCAAATGTCCTTGCCTGATATCTCCTGAGCCACATCCCCCTGCCTTTGGCATTCCTTCTCTGCTACCTGTCCCACACCCCTCTTGTGGCGCTCCATCCTCACCATTCCCAACATCCTTTGCTTTCTCCAGATTTACATACTTGCTCTTCACCTCACATTGAAAAATACACTACCGTGCAAAAGTCTTAGGCACTCTTGCTATATATACATGACTAAGACTTTTGCACAGTACTGTAAGAGCGAGAATGTAATGCTGAGGCTTTATAAGGCATTGGCCATACCAAATTTGGAGTATTTTGGACCTAAGAAAAGATGTACTGGCATTGGAGAGGGTCCAGAAGAGGTTGATGAGAATAATTCTGGGAACAAAAGGGTTAATGAATGAGGAATATTTGACGACTCTGGGCCTGTACTCACTGGAGTTTAGAAGAATGAGGAGAGATCTTATTGAAACCTATTGCACATTGAAACGCCTGGATAGAGTGGACGTGGAGAGGATGTTTCCAATAGTGAGTGAGTCTTGGACGAGAGGGCACAGCCTCAGGATAGAGGAATGTCCACTTAGAACGGAGATGAGGAGGAATTTCGTCAGCCAGAGGGTGGTGAATCTGTTGAATTCATTGCCATAAACTACTGTGAAGGCCAAGTCATTCATTATGTATATTTAAAGTGGAGATTGATGGGTTCCTGATTATTCAGGGTGTCAAAGACCACAGGGCGAAGGCAGGAGAATGTGGTAGGATAATAAATCAGTCATGATGGAATGGCAGAGCAGATTCGACAGGCTAAATGGCTTAATTCTGCTGCTATATCTTATGGTCTTATATTCTCCGGGAATGGTCTTACCATTCTCCTGCCTTCTCCCCATAATCTTTGATGCCCTTACTAAACAAGAATCATTCAACCTCCACTTTAAATACATCAAGTGATTGGGCCCCACAGCCAACTGTAGAAATGAATTCCTCAGATTTATTACCCTTTTGCTAACAGAATTCCTTTTCATCTCTGTTCTGAAGGAACATCCTGGTATGCTGAGGCTGCGCCCTCTGGTCCTAGACTCCCCCACTAAAGGAATTATCTTCTCCACATCAACTCAATCTAGGCCTTTCAATATTCAATAAGTTTCAATGAGATTCTCCCTCATTGTTCAAAACTCCAAGAGCAATTACACACTCTTCATACTTTTTACCTTTTTTCACCCATTTAATTTCCCAATCATTCTCTTGAACCTCCTCTGAACCCTTACATTGTCTGTTCAATATTAAAAAACTTGTTTTGCAGGCTACACGCAGTTTCTTAATTATTTTTAGTAACATAATCCAGTTGTAGTAATATAATCCAGGTTGAGTTAGCTGCTTATCTGGAACTGTAGCTCCAGAACTAAAGACTTAATTTTATTGTTTTGCAGAAGGTGATGGCATCATTGCAACCTGAAACAGTTGGATATTGTTGTAATGTTAGCAGTATCATCAATAAAAAAGGTTTTCTGTGTTCTGAGAAAACTATAATAACAAAGCTAAAGATGCCAAGGAGGAGGAAATGGGAAAGATCAATTCCTATTTTCCTTTCCAAAGAGGATTTTTTCACATGTATAGATAAATGACTACTTACACTCAGTGGCCACATTATTAGGTACCTCCTGAACATAATAAAGTAATTACTGAATACATGTTTGTGGTCTTTTGCTTCTCTAGTCCATCCCCTTCAAGGTTTGATGTTTTGTGTGTTCAGAGATGTTCTTCTGCACACCACTGTTGTAACGTGTGGTTATTTGAGTTACTGTCACCTTCCTGTCAGCTTGAACCAGTCTGGCCATTCTCCTTTGAAAACAAGGTGTTCTCACCATAGAACTGCTGTTCACTGGGTGCTTTTGCCAACAGAACTGCTGTTCACTGGATGTTTTTCACACCATTCTCTGTAAACTCTAGAAACTGTTGTGCATGAAAATCCCAGGAGATCAGTATTTTCTGAGATTCTCAAACCAACCCAATTGGCACCAACAATTATTCCATGGTCCAAGTCACCTTCATCACATTTCTTCTCCATTTTGATGTTTGGCCTGAACAACAACTGAACCTCTTGTCCACGTCTGCATGCTTTTATACATTGAGTTGCTGCCATATGATTGGCTGATTAGATATTTGTATATATAGATTTTTCCCAGAGGTCCGTGAGTGTCAGGGAGCAGGAGTGAGTGCCATTGCTACTACAAAGGAAAAAGAGCTAGGCAGACTGAAGGGTGTTAAGGTGGATAATCACCTGGATCAGAAGGACCACATCCCAGAGTCCTGAAAGAGATTGCTGAAGAGACAACGGATGCATTGATTATGATCTTTCAAGAATCACTTGATGCTGGCATGGCCCCAGAGGACTGGAAAATTGCAAATGTCACTCCACTTTTTAAGAAGAGAGGAATACAAATGAAAAGAACTCAGTCTAAGCCCAGTGGTTGGGAAAGTGTTGGAGTCCATTATTAAATACTAGGTTTCGGGATGCTTGGAGACTAATGATAAAATAAGAACGAAGTCAGCATGGTTTCTGTAAAGGGAAATCTTGCCTGATGAATCTGTTAGTGTTCTCCGAGGAAGTGACAAACAGGGTGGACAAAGGAGAGGCAGTGGATGTCACTTACGTAGATTTTTAGAAGGCATTTGATAAAGTGCTTCACATGAGGTTGCTTAACAAGACAAAATTCTATGGTGTTACGGGAAATATACTGTCATGCATAGAGGAATGGCTGACAGGCAGGAGGCAGCAAGTGGGAATAAAGGTGACCATTTTTGGTAGGCTGCTGGTGCCTAGTGGTGTTCTTCAGGGGTCAGTATTAGGACCGGTACTTTTCACATTGTTTGTCAAAGATTTAGATAATGGAATTGATGGCTTCATGGCAAAGATTGTGGATGGTATGAAGATGGGAGGAGGGGTAGGTAGTGCTGAGGAAGCAATGTGCTGAAGGACTTAAAAAAATTAGAAGAATGGGCAAAAAATGGCAGATGAATATAGCGTTGGGAAATTTATGACAATGCATTTTGGTAAAAGGAACAATAGTGCAGATATTATCTAACTGGGGAGAAAATTCAAACATCAGAGGTGCAAAGAGACTTAGGAGTCCTCGTGCAAGAACTCCCAGAAGATTAATTTACAGGTTGAATCTGTGGTAAAGAAGGCAAATGCAATGTTGGCATTTATTTCAAAGGGAATAGAATATAAAAGCAAGAAGATAATGCTGAGCCTTTATAAGACACTAGAGTATTGTCAACAGTTTGGGGCCCCTCATCTCAGAAAGGATGTGTTGTCATTGGAGAGAGTCTGGAGGAGGTTCATGATGATGATTCTGGGAATGAAGGGGTTAACATATGAGGAACCTTTGGCAGCTTTGGGCCTGTACTTACTAGAATTCAGAAAAATGCGTAGGGATTTAATTGAAACCTACTGAATGTTGAAAGGACTAGATGAGGTGGACGTGGAGAGGATGTTTCCTATGGAGGGGATATCCAGAACTAAAGGGCACAGCCTCAAAATTCTGGGGCGACCTTTTAGAACAGAAGTAAGGGGGAATTTTTTTTTAGCCAAAGAGTGGTGAACCTGTGGAATGCTCTGTCACAGACTGTGGTGGAGGCCAAGTCCATGGGTATATTCAAAGTGGAAGTTGATATATTCCTGATCGGTCAGGGCATCAAGGGATATGGTGAGAGAGCAGGTGTATGGGCATGGGTGGGATTTGGAGGAGTGATGAAATGGAGGAGTGGGCTAATGGTCTAATTCTTCTCCTAAGTCTGATTATCTTATGCTTATTAATGAGGTGTACTGGTGTATCTAATAAAGTGGCCAGTGGGTGTACATTTATACCAATGTATGAATCACTTCAGAAGAGCAAATAGCTGCAAATGTATTCTGCTCCTCATTTCATTTGTCTGTGGAGTTGATGTGGTGATGGGTGGGGATGAGGGTGTTGTGAAATCACCTACAACTCTGGTCCTCACACTTCCTCCATGTCAGTTCTTTCAGAACATAAATCATTGCCAATGTTCCCTTTACTTCATCAAGGTTAATGACCTGCTTCACTGCCATTCTAGCCATGATCAATTTCGCAGACAACATGGACCCTTTGTACCATGAGGCAGTCACTTTATGTGAATTGGCACTGGGAGTTTAACTTGTGTTTATGTGTCTGTTTGTATCCAAGTGATATTTATTTATGTAGTGATAAAGTGCAGAGCAGGCCCACACTGCTCCGAAAGCCTCCAACAACTCTGATTGAGCCTAACCTAATCACAGGACAATTTACAGTGACCAATTGGCCTACCCAATACGTCTTTGGACTGTGGGAGCTAACTGGAGAACCTGGAGAAAACCCACAAAGCATCACACACATGCTGACGTAGAAAGCTATCAAATCTGAAGGACAATGTCAATTCTTGGCAACAACAGCCCCACCAGGATTTTTGAAATAGAAACACTGCTCCTCAGAACTCACAGATGTGCTTAGAAATAAAGAACCAGGAACCAGCAAAGATTGCAGGGAATTTTAGGTATCTGATGTTTATAGTGTCTGGGTTTCTATTCTGCAAACCCGTATTTTAGTATGTTTTTTCCCCCAGGAGTTTTGTAATTCCACACACAAAAGAAACAACAGAAGAGGTTAAAGGCTAAAATCAGGACCAGGCTGTGACGTGATAGCATTGGAGGATGTTGCTGATATGGGAGGTCGAAGATAAGATCTGTTGTTGAAGCAGGCAGAGGATTCGGCTGTCATCAGGCACGTTTAGCTGTAAAAGCTGGTAATTAAATTGTTAACTGTGTCCTTTCTTTAGATCCTGGTTATCAGTGCTTCCATCAAAGCTGTCTCTTTGCACAATGACAAATGATTGGTGAGGGGTCATGCTGTTACTACATTTTAGCACCAGCTTTTCAAAGGTCTAATACTACACAAATCTCCCTGCTGAAAACTAAAGGACATGTAAAGAAAAAACATATAAATTAAGCCTGCATTTTATTGCTGAATATTCAAAGCCATAGTTTCCAATGCTTTTTGTATAAAAAAATCATTTGTTATTCTTAGCTCCTTACAATAATGAACCTTTCTATAAATAAGTATTTCTATAAATTATTCTCCAGTATTTACACATATCTGTATAATCTTATTGCGTCCATCATGTTAACTGAAGTATTTACCCCATTAAAAAAAATACTTGTTCTGTGTGACCATTGTAGATGCTAGAACATAGCACATAGAACAGTACAGCACAGTACAGCCCCTTCAGCCCACGATGTTGTGCCAACCTACTCCCCTCCCCCCAGCTTTTAAATCTACTCCTCAGCATTTTTTCTCCAGTCCTGCTGAAGGGTTTCAGCCTGAAATATCAAAAGCACTCTTTTTTACTAGATGCTGCTGGCCTGCTGAGTTCCTCCGGCATTTTGTGTGTGTTGCTCAGATTTCCAGCATCTGCAGATTTTCTCTTGTTTCTAAGATCAAGCTAACTCTTCCCTCCTACATAGCCCTGTGTTCAGTAAACATATTTTGTATGTCTCACATCATCAGAAAGAATTTTAAGATTCATACTTCCTGTTTGCTGATTATTATCATTGAAATATTTCAGTTGACTTAATATTACGTTGTTACTGTTTGACCCTTCGATACTCCTTAAATAAGAATTTGCTGATGATATCTAAGTTAGCTCTGTTGTCATTTGTGAGGAGGAGAATGATGTAGGCCACAGAAAGATATCAGTGGACTGGTTAGATGGCCACAAATATGGCATATAGCATTCAGTCTGGGATGGTCATGCACTTAGGAAGGTAAATGAGGGAAGACACAGTAAAATGTAGAATACGAAGATGTAGAGAGGATCTGAAGGATCTTGCAGTTCATGTCCATAGATATCTGAACATAACAGGACTATTGGCTATCACACTCAATGAGAGGAAGACTTGGGAATCACTCCCTGGATGAGTGCAAACCTTGCATCTCCAACCGAAACAACTCAGATTTTATCAAAGAAATCCTATCTGGAATGATTCAGAGTGCTTTCACAGTCCTCTGTTGATTCATTTCACTGCTCTGGAGTGTAATTTATTTTTCCATGCAATTTTAGTGGTAGGTCGACAGTTCATCTTCAGAGCAAAGCTATGTTTCATGATAGAAAATGTGCTCCTAGGAACCAAGGTGCCCAAATCTAAGGAACACATTTGCAAGCATTTCCAACTGCAATATACTTAACAAGACAAGCACCTTCTGTTGAGAAAGAATATTTTTAGTTTGATTTAGGAATCAAGGAATGCGGAGTCAGAGCAGGAAAATATTGCTGAGGTAAAAGATCAGCCATGAACCTTTTGGAGTCATTTTCATTCTCTCCTGTATCCCTGCAAATTATTCTCTCCCCCATGTACATCAACATTTTTGTCATTTTGTACACTGAGAAAAAATGTTCAGCAACTAGTTAACCCAGCGACACATTTTGGAGTGTGGGAGGAAACCAGAACACCTGAGGAAAACCCACTCGGACAGCACTCCAAGATCAGGATTGAACCCAAGTTCCTGAAGTGCTAAGCCTTCAGTATTCACTACTGTAGCTCTCTGATATTTCCTACACTTATATGCCATGGTTCACAGTCCTGTCTGGCTTTCAGAGCAATCCCATTATCCCACTTCTCTGCTTATTTCCCTGTAACCCACTCTCTCACACATTCCCACCAACCCAGGAAGAAAAGGCCTAGTGTATGAGGCCTTGTTTGATAGGTAGTGTTTGATGTGCCTGGGCTTATAGTCAGAGTTCTGAAGGGAGGGTGTGGGGGAGTGGTGGGATCTCATGTGTAATTGAATGGTAGAGCAGACTTGAGGGGCTAAATAGCATAATTCTGCTCCTATATCTTATAGTCTTATGGTTTAACTCTCTCTGATTTATTACTGCCCATCTACACTTGGGGTAATTTAGGGTAGCAAAATTATCTTTGGGATTCAGGAAAAATAACTGGAGAACCCAGGGGCAGCAAGTGCAGCCACAGGGAGAAAGTGTAAACTCCATGTAGACAGTATCCAAGTCCAGAATTCAGCCCAGTTTGCTGTGGCTACGAAACAGCTCCACTGCTATGATGTCCCATTGAATAAGATAACAGGAAGCTTATGGTGGACCATAGTTATGGACTATTATGATTGTCATATTTCAAGGGGAGAATGAGGTGAAGATTTGTAAAGGTGTTTCCAAAGCTGCGGAATTATGATATAGAGGAGAGATTGTCTAGGCTGAGATGTTACTAGAAAAAGGCCACTGAGGAGAGGTTTATTTGAGGAGCAGACTATGAGAAGCTTGTGTGGGCGAATGGGAAGAAGCCATTTTACTTGGCAGAGAGGTTTAAACATAGCTCAAGGAACTGGATTTTCGGTCAAATGATTAAAGAGGAGTTCGGAAAAAAAAAACATCCAGAGTATTAGGCTTGAGACTTGTTACCTTAAATGGTGATAGAGGCATACATCTTCAATAAAAAATACCTGGATAAAGTGGGCACTTTATTAGGTACACCTGTTCTCCTGCTTGAATCAGCCAGTCATATGGCAGCAACTCAATGTAGAAAAGCATGTAGACATAGTCAAGAGGTTCAAACATGAGAATGGGGAAGAAATGTGATCCAAGTGACTTTGACCGTGGAATGATTGTTGGTGCCAGATGGAATGGTTTGAGTATCTCAGAAACTGCTGATTTCCTGGGATTTTCACACACAGTCTGTGGAGTTTACAGGGAATGGTGTGAAAAACAAAAAAAAAATCAGTGAGCAGCAGTTCTGTGGGCGAAAACACCTTGTTCAGAAGAGAATGGCCAGACTGGTTCAAACTGACAGGAAGGTGACAGTAATTCAAATAACCACACGTTACAACAGTGGTGTGCAGAAGAGCATCTCTGAATGCACAACTTGTCAAAACTTGAAGTAGATGGGCTACAGCAGCAGAAAAGCACAGACATACACTCTGTAGCCACTTTATTAGGTACCTAATAAAGGGACTACTGAGTGGATACAGGCTGGGGCTCAGAGTAGGGAAGAGGGAACCAGATCAATAGCTCCAACTATTAATACCTCATTGTTGACTAACAAGGATAAAATAAATGGCCTCTTTTAATGCCATAAATTTCTTTGATTCTGAAATTCCTAGAACACCCATCCTCTTTTTTAAATAATGGATGACTGCAGAATTCATAGTAAGCAAAACTAGTTTGATGGTGCTCCTTCTGTTTGGCTACTTGCATTGGGAAGGCGCGATTGCTTCACCTCATAACGTGTCCACAGTAGAACGGGCCAAGTTCCAACATTAAGTTGAGATTCAGACCTCATGCGCTACCCTCTTCTGCTATAGATATCTTTTTACAATGACTTCTGGTTGACAGGAGCAGCGGAGCTACATAACTCTGAAGATCATAAAAGAAACTTCTAAATGGGAGCACTTCAGAGGAATGAACAATGCTCCCTTGATCCATACATTTCACTGCGTAAACACCATTAAGTATAACAGTTGAAGTGAAGCTAATATTACTGCCAAAATTCATTTTTCAAAATCTTCTTTTGAACTAGTACAATGGAATCATTCTTAGGGAATTCAATAGTTTGTTCTAATATCAGAATTACTAATGTGAACCTGCCATTATTCTTTGGACTGGTAAATAACTTGCATTCTTTAAGACTTATAGTGTTCATTACTGCCAATCAGACCAACACACGCGCCATTATTTGGATAAACGAGGAGCTTGTTTTTACCAGTAGTATAAAAAAACTGGATGTGAATTATTGATGTGCAGTCTCTTTTTACTGGGAGTTTGTAGCAGGAAATCTGTGGATAGTTACGATGAATATTTGTACCAGCCCTTGAGTGGTTTTATGTGTCTGTGCTACATGTAGAGTACCACTGAGATAACAAAGATCCTTTCAAGATCTTTTCAAGTATCCACTAGCTGATAAAGATACAGACAGACTTGTTTCAAAAGATTAGAGCTCTCTAAAGATTAGTCATAGTCATAGTCATGCTTTATTGAACCCAGGGGAAATTGGTTTTCGTTACAGTTGCACCATAAATAATAAATAGTAATAAAACCATAAATAGTTAACTAGTAATATGTAAATTATGCCAGGAAATAAGTCCAGGACCTGCCTATTGGCTCAGGGTGTCTGACCCTCCAAGGGAGGAGTTGTAAAGTTTGATGGCCACAGGCAGGAATGACTTCCTATGACGCTCTGTGTTGCATCTCGGTGGAATGAGTCTCTGGCTGAATGTAATCCTGTGCCCACCCAGTACATTATATAGTTGATGGGAGACATTGTCCAAGACGGCATGCAACTTGGACAGCATCCTCTTTTCAGACACCACCGTCAGAGAGTCCAATTCCATCCCCACAACATCACTGGCCTTACGAATGAGTTTGTTGATTCTGTTGGTGTCTGCTACCCTCAGCCTGCTGCCCCAGCACACAACAGCAAACATGATCGCACTGGCCACCACAGACCCAGGTATTTGTAATCCTCCACCATGTCCACACTGACCCCCTGGATGGAAGCAGGGGTCACCATTACCTTAGCTCTCCTCAGGTCTACCACCAGCTCCTTAGTCTTTTTCACATTAAGCTGCAGATAATTCTGCTCACACCATGTGACAAAGTTTCCTACCGTAGCCCTGTACTCAGCCTCATCTCCCTTGCTGATGCATCCAACTATGGCAGAGTCATCAGAAAACTTCTGAAGATGACAAGACTCTGTGCAGTAGTTGAAGTCCAAGGTGTAAATGGTGAAGAGAAAGGTTTTTTTTAATCACATGTACATGGAAACGCCAAAGCATACGCTGGGATGCTTCATTGTGTTGCCATGTTTCTGGCAGCAACATAGCATGCCCATATCCTGTATGTCTTTGGAATGTGGGAGGAAACCCACGCGGTCACGGGGAGAACATACAAACTCCTTACAGTCAACGGCAAGTATTGAACCCCTATCAATGATCACAGGCACTATAAAGCAATGTATTAACTGCTATATTACTGTGTTGCCCGCCCCAACCAGTAATCAGCAGAATTAATCTTGCCTTTTAGTCCACCATTATTGTCTTGGTTGCATTTTAACGTTTGGGTAGAATTTTTAAGCAATACTTATATTAAGTTTCATTAGAATACATACATGCATGAGAAACCTAATTTTTTGATAAATATTAAAATTTGAAAATGTTATCTAAACTAAAAGATGTTAATTCCCAAGAGTACCATTATAGGTTTTCCTCCTTGATTAAGCTGTAAGAGAATAAACTTAGCTCAAGGCTTGGATCCCCCGTCCAAATGCCACAGAGGCTGTGGAGGCCAAGTCATTGCTCAGCTCAGGGAAACTGCTTCATACTTTCACATAACTTTTTCTGAAGGCCCATCTCAAGAAAATTCATTAGCACATTAATAAGTGCAACTTAATTAGCGTTACATCAGGTGGTTTGGCCTCAGAAAAGGAATCAGTAGGGGAGGTTGGGAGAAGGATCAGGGGAATTACATAGTAGGGGTTAGGGATTTTAATATAAAAGTTTGTTGGTGGTCATCATGGAGAGGTGGAAGGGACGTAAAGTGAGAAGGTGAATATTCTCTGTTTATTGACTGAGGGAAAATCAGGATTAAGGCAATTGGATCAATAAGGGTCATGCATTGGGAAAACAGTTGTGTGATAGAGGAAATGTGCTTAAATGTGTCCTCTGAAGGAGACTCTGCAAACGGTGGATTATTGCGTCAGACTCCATGACCTGGGGCATGCTCTGCAAGGTTCTCTTGATGGAAGACTACACAAATGTTGTTAAGACCTCCCAGAATAAGCTGCAGACTGCTGGATGTCACTGCACTAATTTGAGCTCCACATACATTAGTACTTCTAACCTACAGAGGTTTCAGAAGGAAAACCGTAAATTGAAAAATTTACTGTAAGTCCTCAATATTGACCTGCTAGAGGTATACAAGGTCATGAGAGCATACAGGGTATGAAAGCATATAGATCTTTTTCCAGGGAGGGGGTGCTAAAAAATCAAGACAGTATAGGTGAGAGATTTAAAAGAAACACCGGGGCAACTTGTTCATACAAAGGGTGGTGTGTATTTGAAATGAGCTACCAGAAATGGTGATTGAGACAGGCACATTAGCAAAGTTTAAAATCAAGGATGGAAGAAGCTTAGTGGGCTAGGGGCCAAATGCAGACAAATGGGACTCGCTCACTGTGCAACACAGTCAGCATGGACAAGTTTGGCCAAAGCACCTGTCTCTATGCTGTATGACTAACAAGAATGTGTGTTAT
The DNA here is from genome assembly GCF_963921235.1 of Mobula hypostoma. Taxonomy (NCBI): domain Eukaryota; kingdom Metazoa; phylum Chordata; class Chondrichthyes; order Myliobatiformes; family Myliobatidae; genus Mobula; species Mobula hypostoma. The sequence goes on from NC_086128.1 coordinate 39,064,971, forward strand.
GGCCCAGGTGCTGAGAGAGAGGGATGCTGAAGGTAATCAATAGCTCACTGACTTTTCATAGGAACTGTGCACAAGTAAGGGTAAGACAGGGCACTTAACTAGAACTTTCAAACAAAAGCAAACACCAATACAGTGGCTTGGCAGTACTAGCTTAATACTAAAGAAATACCGCTCCTTAACAGTATCTGTCTAAGCCAAGGGTTCCCAACCTTTTTTATGCCATGGACCAATACCATTAAGCAAGAGGTCGGTGGACCCCAAGTTGGGAAGCCTTGGTCTAAATGGTGGTCTTCTTTCCCAGAACCAGGACAACAGTAAGCAGGGAGCGTTGATATTGCTCTGCTTTTGGTCAAGACTCAACAAGATGGAACGAGAGGAAGGGAAGTAAATACCACCACAATGAAACACTAATTGGCTAGAACATGATTGCCACAGACCGCCTGCAAGGGTATGCTGACCCCACGGCAGAGTCCGTGGTTGTGATACAGACAAATTCAAGGCATAGAGACAACAAAGAAATTACTCTTTTTGCCCACTAGATCCATGGGAACATGACACCCATCTCAATAATCCCACTTGCCAGCACTAGGCCCATATCCCTCTATGTCTTTCCTATCCAAGTACCTTTTAAACATTGTCATTGTATCTGAAAATCTACACAATCCACTTTCCAAGCATAGAGGAAGTAATGCCTGGAATCTTTCAATATAATAAATACGAGCTATGAATCACTTGCTTCCATGAACATTTTCAAATATAGTTTTAAACTTAAACTGTTTGATAGCATTAGGCATAATATCACTGAGTACGTGGTGGTTTGAAAACTCTTGCAGTCACAGTCTTCAACAAAGTATATTGAACTATTAAGTTGTTATAACTGTGATAAATTCATGGTCCATGTAAAACTCTTCCTGCTGGGTTATAAACTGTATCACTTACAGGAAATTGATGGCAACGCGGCACCATTGTAATTGTTTTAGTATCAGTGCCTCTCAAAATACTCCAGTGACATTCTCCCTCAATGAGACCGCAAATGGATCCAATTTCAAAACTGTAAAATCTGTCAAATGGTCCAGTATTGTGCGAAACCAACCACAACAGAAACAAAAAGATGAAAAAAATGTCAAGTATTTTTTGCAAAAAAAGGTGGGGTACCGGTTACACCCAGTATTTTCAAAGTTCCTTCATCGGAGTTTCACAGACAATAAGTGGTATGCCAGGAATGTAACTTCAAACAGGTAGCTGGTGACATTAATTGCAGTTAACACTATTGGAATCTGCAGCAATATTAATTTAAATGTCAACAGATAAGAATGTATTTTAACTAAAACCTACGATACAGTTTGAATGCACTCTGTCATGTCTGCCTAAACTGAAATTTGTACTCAAGTTTGTAATTTTCTATAAAGGAATTAACGAGAACACATGAAAGGATCTAGAATGCACTTTTGGTCTCTGGATTAACTTTTTATATACAGTATACTGTATATATTGAAATCTTGCTACGCTTCATTATCACTGCAATCTCGATTGGAATAACTTGCCTTCAGAAGTCAAAATCACAAATGCAACATATTATATCAATGATGCAAAAGGAAAATACTACAGATAAAAAAAAGAATAGAAAATACTGGAAATATTCAGTAGCAAAGCCAAGATAAACTGAGTTAACATTTCAGTTTATTGTCTTTTCACCAGCCTAACATTTTCAGATTCTTTTCTCAAAATAAATATGTATTTTTTTTACATGGAAGGTACTTCAGTTGTGATATTTTGAATTCTGTTATTCAGATAAACACATTCACCTATTCCATCAGAAACGTAAGCAGAAGATATGATTGGGAGCAGCCCTCTCAAAGACAAAAATCTTTGCTTCCAATCAATCACTTAATTGACATAAAGAATTAGGGTAGGAACAGGACATATCCTACTCCTTTTAGCACTGTAGCGTCCAGTGAGATCCTGTCTGAATATCTGAACCCTGTCTGCTTTTCCCCACTCTTCCCCTTTCTCTCATACATGCACCCAAAAATCTATTTCAGCCTTGAATATTCTCATAAGTTGAGCATGCATAGACTTCCTGCTGATTTCAGTGTTGAACATGTCACTCCTCATCCAAAAGTAATGATCTCTGCTCCTTGACTTTCCAGATAGAATCATTAATGGTTCACATTGGTTTTCTCTCCATTTTAGACACCACTTGGAGTTTAATGGTAGCACTCTCACCTTTGAGACAGAAGGTTATCAGTAGGTGATGTGCATCCAACATTCCAAGAGTAACTATAATTCACTCATTGACTGTAAAGCACTTTGGGATGCCCTGAGGTAGCAGACTAATTAAAGGCAGAACTTTCTCTTCCTCTTTGTACTTTCTGCAGACATCTAAGAAAACTAGGTTTCACCTTGGTTAATGGAGATTGGCAATTTGTAATTGGTTTATTATTGTCAAGAACCGAGGTACAGTTATAAAGTTTGCTTTGCATGTCATCCATATAGATCATCCATAGATCATCAGTACATTGATGTAGTATAAAGGAAGAGCAATACTGTAATAGAACGCAGAATATAGTGTTAACAGTTGTAGAGAAAGTGCGATGGAAGCAGACAATAAGGTGCAAGAGTCATAACAATGTAGCTTGTTAAGTCAGGAGTCCGTCTCGCCATACAAGAGATCCATTCAATAGTCTTATTACAGTGGGACAGAAGCTGTCCTTCAGCCTGGTGATATGAGCTTTCAGCCTTTTGTATTGTCTATCTGAAGAGAGGAGAGAAAATAGCAAATGTCAGAGGCAGGAGGGGTTTTTGATTATGTTGACTGCTTTATCGAGGCAGTGACAAGTATAGGTCGAGTCTATGGAGGGGAGGTTAGTTTTCATGATATCCCAAGTTGTGTCCATAGCTACCATCTTCCAGAAAGATTACATGGGTGCAATGATCCAATTATACACTTAAATTTTATTCTAAACTGAAGTTTGAATAGCTAGTCTTGTGTGATAATATTGTGCAATATAATTTCCACTGGATTTGCAAAACTCCCAGAATCAGATAGCTTTCATTTGCAAATGGCATGATCAATGGTCTCACTGTCACCTGGAGTGAAGTGTACTTCTATTCTGGATTAACAGTGGGGGGAAATTTCAACAGATCTCTCTACTTTAAGTAAAAAGAGAAAATCTGTGATAATTCCTGTCTTCAATTGGCACTATCCTGTCCTATTTTTCAAACCACACCAAACCCAAGAAAATATCTTCTGCACCGATTTCTAATTTCTACAACGTAGTGAACTTAAAGCTATTTAAAGTGTCTCATGGGTTACAAACATTTATTTCTTCTACATATCCTGAATTCCTTACTCGATTTGTCTAGACTTCTGCAAGTAAGGGAATAGTTTGTGATTGTTTGGTGCAGTTCATGATTTTATGCATTAATTTTCTTGTGCCACAGAAATGGTTAAACGTTTCCAAAGCCTGTTAATTTTTGCTTCGAATATAATTCAGTGTAAAGTTGTAGCGGTTGTTGGGGAGGGGTAGTAGAAGGGTGAGGGGAGAGTTTAAAAATAATATTTCCTCTGTCAGATGGAATATAAGATGCAGCTGTGTGTTATTTGGCATGTACAGCTATTAAAGTGCCCCGTGGAAAAGAAAATATTCATTTTAAAAGGAATTTACAACCGGGTGCTCAATTAATAGCAAGGGAAGCCAGATGCTTATCATGCTTTAATTAAAGTGGAATTTACAGATTTATTTGCTTAAATAAAACCCCGATGATAAGGAGGTACTGTCCTCCAATCCTTTTAGAAAGCCTCATCGATTGAAATAAAATGCTAGTTTGTCTGTCTAAACGAAATGGAGTAAACAGTAATATTCTGACTATTATTATATATAAGTAATTATAACAGGAAATGGGCACCTGTTAATTACCAGATTTCAGGCAGTGACAAAATTGCTTGGGTAGTCAGGAAGCAGCTGTCTTGTATCTTGCAAAGCGATTCCATTTTACTATATGCTATAATATTGCAGAGAGATTAAATTGCCACTGCGAAAAGTGATACATCACAGAGGAGTTAAACTGTAAAAGTTGAGATCACTATGTACTAAAAGTTAATTAAACATTTTTTTTTGTCTTGGTGTTACATCTATGTACAGTAAGACATTCAAATATCATTAGTAGGTGTATACAAACTGTCACATAAATACCTGTAAATAGAAATTGATGTTTCTACAGGAGTGCGAATTAACATGACTTTGCCAAGGATGGGGAAAAAAACGGAACGATATGTCAAAGGTAGTTTTATTGTTCAAGTTCAGCTTTATTCAACTAATGAAGTGGGCACTGAATGAATGATTGTGGTCTTCTGCTGCTGTAGTGCTTCCACTTCAAGATTTGACGTATTGTGCATTCAGAGATGTTTTTCTGGACGCTGGTGTTGTAAGACGTGGTTATTTGAGTTACTGTCAGCTTGAACCCGTCTAGCCATTCTCCTCTGACCTCTCTCATTAATGAGAGTTTTTGCCCACAGAACTGCCGTTCACTGGATTTTTTTTTTGTTTTTCACAAATCCCTCTGTAAGCTCTGGAGATTGTTATCTGGAACCCCTCCTGGCAACAGCAATCATTCCATGGTCAAATTTACTTAGATCACATTTCATCCTCATTCTAATATTTGGTCTGAACAACAACAGAATCTCTTGACCATGTCTACATGCTTTTATGCATTGAGTTGCTGCCACATGATTGGCTGATTAGATAAAGTGCCTATAAAAAGTATTCATCTCCCCCTTGAAAGTTTTCATGTTTTATTGTTTTTAACATTGAATCACAAATGATTTAATTTGGTTTTTTTTGACACTGATCAGCAGAAAAAGATTCTTTCATGTCAAAGTGAAAACATCTCAACAAAGTGACCTAAATTAATTACAAATATAAAACACAAAATAATTGATTGCATAAGTATTCACCCCCTTCAAGTCAGTATTTAGTAGATGCACCTTTGGCACCAATTACAGCCTTAAGTCTGTGTGGATAGGTCTCTATCAGCTTTGCACATCTGGATACTGCAATTTTTCCCATTCATCTGTACAAAACTGCTCAAGCTCTATCAGATTGCATGGGGCTTGTGAGTGAACAGCCTATTTCAAGTCCAACCCACATTCTCAATTGGATTGAGGTCTGGACTCTAACTTGGCCACTCCAGGACATTAACTTTGTTGATTTTAAGCCATTCCTGTGTAGCTTTAGCTTTATGCTTGGGGTCCTTGTCTTGCTGGAAAAAAGTCTTCTCCCAAGTTGCATTCTCTTGCAGACTGCATCAGGTTTTCCTCCAGGATTTTCCTGTGTTTTGCTGCATGCATTTTACCCTTTGCCTTCACAAGCCTTCCAGGGCCTGCTGCAGTGAAGCATCCCCACAGCATGATGCAGCCACCCCCATACTTCATGGTAGGGATGGGGTGTTTTTGATGATGTGCAATGTTTGGCTTATGCCAAACAGCATTTAGTCTGATGGCCAAAAAGCTCAATTTTGCTTTCATCAGACCATAGAACCTTCTTTCAGCTAACTTCACAGTCACCTACATCCCTTCTGGCAAACTCTTGCAGAGATTTCATGTGAGGTTTTTTTTCAACAGTGGCTTTCTCTTTGCCACTCTCCCATAAAGCTGCAACTGGTGAAGCACCCAGGCAACAGTTGTTGTGTGTGCAGTCTCTCCCATCTCAGCCACTGAAGCTTGTAACTCCTCCAGAGTTGTCATAGGTCTCTTGGTGGCCTCCCTCACTAGTCCCTTTCTTGCACAGTCACTCAGTTTTTGAGGACAGCCTGCTCTAGGCAGATTTACAGCTGTGCCATATTCTTTCCATTTCTTGATGATTGACTTAACTTGAATAATCTGAGGGATATTCAGTGACTTGGAAATTTTCTTGTATCCATCTGCTGACTTGTGCTTTTCAAAAACCTTTAAATGGAGATGTTTGCTGTGTCCTTTTGTCTTTGTGGTGTAGTTTTTGCCAGGATTCTAACTCACCAGCAGTTGGACCTTCCAGATACAGATGTATTTTTACGACAATCAATTGAAACACCTGACTGCACACGGTGATCTCCATTTAACTAATTATGTGACTTCTAAAGCCAATTGGCTGCACCAGTGATGATTTGGTGTGTCATGTTAAAGAGGGGTAATACTTATGCAATCAATTATTTTGTGTTTTATATTTGTGATTCATTTAGATCACGCGATACAGATCTGTTTTCACTTTGACACAAAAGTATTTTTCTGTTGATCAGTGCCCAAAAAAGGCAAATTAAATCCACTGTGTTTCGATGTTGTAAAACAATAAAACATGAAAACTTCCAAAGGGGGAGGGGTTGAATACTTTTTATAGGCACTGTATTTACATTAACAAGCAGGTGTACAGGTTTACCTCATACCGGAGCATAAATGTCATGAAAGTTAGCTTTTTGCAGCAGCAGCACTGTACATTACAATAATTTTTGATGTAGAGGAATATAAACTATGTGTAAGTTTTGTCTACATCTCCAGGTCATATGCCTGAAAGCCTGTTTAAGGATTATTTAGTGACCATTTATGTGGGCTTTCACTTGCTTTCCCATTGTAAGTGGAAAACTTTTTTGAAAGGACTGAATCAATGAGGTTACACCAGATGTTAGTTGTATGAATGAATTCTGGGATTAGGAAAATTAGAATCAAACCCACAGGCAGTGAGTTTTGATGCTTACAGCTTAAATAATCTTTTCGATTCCAGCTCAAAAAAACAATTTATCTCTTGATCTGATGACAAAGGTGTGTCAATTTCTTCATCTGGGACACTGTGTTAGCAAGTGAAAGGAATCAAAGTTCTCATCCTTGCCAGAGGCCCTAACGATCACAAATAACCACATTTTTCCACTTGAAAAAAACAATTGTGAAGACAACCAGCAGCATTCAAGAATGTTGAACCATTTGGCTTTGAACCCTATTGCAGGATGATAGTGGTGACTGGAATGTTGAAAGTTAAAAATGGAAAAGCTAACATTTGCACAAGAATCTTATCAGATAGAAATGAGGGAAAGATAATAGCCACTTTTTTCTTTATTTAACCATGCGATGTGGATATCACGTACACAGCCATTGACAATTGTCCATCACTAATTTGTCATTGAACTTAGTGGCTTGCTCAGCCAGTTTGTAGAATAATTAAGAGTGAACAATGTGGGGCCAAGGTTACGTTTAGGCCTTACCTTGCAAGGACAGCTCTTCCCTTTGGGACAAAAGCCCTCATGATCACCATCATTGATATTAGTTTTTTAAATTACAGATTTTTTTATTGCTTACATGTAACTTCCTCTGGCTGTCACCATGGAATTTAAACCTGTCTCCAGCTGCTAATTCATGAGTTTAACCACATTGCCACTCTACGCTAAGTTACATAGCTAATTTGATTCTCTCTTTGGGGCACACATTCAATATCCCTTGGTGCCAAAGCTCCAGTTCCTCTCCTTATTGAGTCAGAAATATCTGGCTATCCTTTTAAAATGCTGTAAATGCACTGAGACTCACTGTTGCCAAGCATCTTTACCACACTCTAAGGGATGAGCTTGATGGGGGTAACAACAGGATGTCTATGACCATTTTGGCCACAGTCCTCCCTCAGCAGGAACAGATCCACTATGTCTGTGCCAAGAATTATGCCAAATTAAACTAATTCTTTTGGCCTGGATCCATATTCCTTCGATCCCTGCCTATCTAATAGCCCCTTGAATGCTACCATCTGCTTCCGCTACCACCCCGGCACAGCAGTTAAAATGTTTGCCTCACAGTATCAGATCTTCGTTCAATTCTGACCTTAGCTGCTGTCTGCATGTTCTCCCTGTGACCACATGAGTTTCTTTCAGGTACTCCAGTTTCCTCCTACATCACAAAGACTTACAAGTTGGTAGGTTTATTGGCCACTATAAGTTGCCCCGAGCGTGAAGGTGAGTGGTAGAATCTTTGGGAGATGCTGAAAAAGTGGGAGGAATATCAAGTGGGTGCCATGGTAGGGTAGTGGTTAGTGTGATGCTTTGACAGCTTGGCCAGTCGGAGTTTGGAGTTCAATTCTGGTGCCATCTATAAAGAGTTTGTACATTCTTTCAGTGACCGCCTGGGTGCTCCGGTTTCCTCCCACAGTCCAAAAACGTGCTGGTCATTAGGTTAATTGGTCATTGCAAACTGCCCTGTGATTAGGCTAGTGTTAAGTACATGGGTTGCTGGGCAGTGCGGCTCGTTGAGCCAGAAGGGCCTGTTCCAACCTGTGTTTCCAAATAAGTAATTAAAATATTGTATGATCAGTGTCTTTGGGTTGTGAATGTTCACCATGACTTCAATGGGCTGAAGGGCCTGTTTCTGTGTTGTATCTCTCTGTGACTTTATGACTATTATTTACAACAATGTTACAATCAAAAATTCAACAGGTAACTTTTAACAATCATTGTAAGAACTACCTGAGTTACCACACCATTGATTTCAACAGCAAGGAAAGAACCATATTTGCAGAGAACGCGTTGTTGTAACAGCTGTTTATCATGTCGCCACCTGCATGTTTCCCCTGATCCTCCTTCGCCTAGCTACTTGCAGTCGGATTTCATCCTTCACTGACAGAAATAATATTCTGTGTGAAGTTTTTTTCATAGAAGTAGGGGGTAAAGTATTTCAATAACCAACACATTAAGTCAGTGAGAAACACACACAAGCTTCTGGAGGAACTCAGCAGGTCAGGCAGCATCTATGGAGTGAAATAAACAGTCGACATCTCAGGCCGAGACCCTTCTTGACCTGTTGAGTTCCTCCAGCATTTTGTGTGGTTGTTCAAGATTTTCAGTATTTGCAGAATCTCTTGTGACTATAAGTCAGTTTTGTTGCTAAGTTCCTCCAGCATTTTGTGTGGTTGTTCAAGATTTTCAGTACTTGCAGAATCTCTTGTGACTATAAGTCAGTTTTGCTGCTAAGGTTGTGGTGGTGGGAGCTATGGAGAGCTGGTGTGGGATGTGTGTCATTCCTAAAGCCTCCTCTTCTTGATGTGTTAGAATGTTGTGGTTGTAATATTTGCCAAGTAGATAAGAACTAGACTTAACTCAGAAATCTTGTCTCTGTAAGGAATGTGAAATGTTACTTGCTGCTACTCAATCTCTCCAGCAGTGAAAATGAGTAATCATAATTATGGAGTCTTATTCCTTTATCCTTAAGTGTCAGATTTTTATATTTTCACGGAAATATTTGTTGTCTCATTTCTTGAACCCAATCTTTTGGTGTTCTCCAGCCTCTTGCAGCACCATCCCTCACCTGCAGAAATAATATTTTGTGTGAAGTTCTTTATCATACTTCATTGTTGGGGGGAGTTAAAGCTAAATTGGCAGGGGGATAGGAACCAGAGTGATAGGGCTAAGGATGGGATAATTGTTATACAAGTCAATTTGTTATGTAGTGAGACTGCGAGGAAGGACAGGCAGATGATAGGGCAAGATTTTTAGTCAGTTAGATGAGGTGAAGTGTAACATTGGGGCAAAATCGAAAAGGGTGATGAAGGCAGGACTGAAGGTGTTATATTTGAATTCATGCAGTATATGGAATAAGGTTGATGATCTTGTTGTGAATTTAAAGATTGGCAGTTACAAGGTTGTGGGCATCACTGAGACATGGCTGAAAGAAGATCATAGTTGGGAGCTTAGCATCCAAGGATACATCTTGTATTGAAAGGACAGGCAGGTAGTCAGAGGGGGCTAGGGTGGCTCGGTTGTTAAAAAATGAAATCAAATCCTTAGAAAGAGGTGACATAGGACTGGAAGATGTAGAATCCTTGTGAGTAGCGTTAAGAAATGCAAGGGTAAAAAGACCTTGATGGTAGTTATATATAAACCCCCAAACAGTAGCTGGGATGTGCGAAATAAATTTCAATGGGAAATAGAAGAGGCATGTTAGAAGGATAATGTTATGATAGTCATGTGGGATTTTAATATGCAGATCGATTGAGAAAATCTGGTTGATGCTAGATCCCTATACAGGGAATATATAGAATGCCCATGAGATGGCTTTTTAAAGCAGCTTGTGGATGAGCCTACTAGGGGAATGGCAATTCTGGAGTGGGTGTTTGTCATAAACCAGATTTGATTAGGGAGCTTAAGGCAAAGGAACCCTTGGGAGGCAGTGATTATAATATGATAGAATTCACCCTGCAGTTTGAGAGGGAAAAGATAAAGTCAGATGTATCAGTATTACCGTGGAGTAAAGGGAATTATAGAGGTGTGAGAGAGGAGTTGGCCAAAGTTGCTTGGAAGGGGACAGCAGCAGGGAGAATGGCAGGAAAGCAATGGTTGGAGTTTCTCTGTGCAATTTAGAAGGGCAAAATGGATACGTCCCAAAGATGAAGAAGTATTCTAAAGGGAGGATGACAGGGGAAGTCAAAAACATCAAAAAAGCAAAAGAGAGGCCATATAATATAACAAAAATTAATGGGAAGTTAGAGGATTGGGAAGCTTTTAAAAATCAATAGAAGGCAACTAAAAAAACCATAATGAGAGAAAAGATGAACTATGAAGGTAAGCTAGCCAAAAGTATCAAAGATGATACTAAAAGTTATCTTTTCAGATATATGAAGAGTAAAAGAGAGGCAAGAGTGCATTTTCGCCTGTTGGAAAATGATGCTGGAGAGGTAGTAATGGGGCACGAAGAAATGGAGGATGAACTGAATAAGTATTTTGTGTCAGTCTTCATTGTGGAAAACACTAGCAGTATGCCAGAAATTAACGGGTGTCAGGGGGTGGGTGAGTGTAGTTGCTATTACTAAGGAGAAGTTGTGTGGGAAGCTGAAAGGTCTGAAGATAGATAAGTCTCATGGACCAGATAGACTATACTCCAGGGTTCTGAAAGAGGTGGCTGAAGAGATTGTGGAGGCATTGGTAATGATCTTTCAAGAATCACTGGATTCTGGAATAGTTCCAGAGAACTGGAAAATTACAAACATGACTCCACTCTTTAAGAACAGAGGGAGGTAGAAGAAAGGAAATTATAGGCCAGTTAAACTGGTTGGGAAGATGTTGAAATGTATTATTAAGGATGAGCTTCCAGGGTATTTGGAGGTGCTTGATAAAGTAGGCTAAAGTCAGTCTGGTTTCCTTCAGGGGGATTCTTGCCTGACAAATCTGTTGGAATTCTTTGAGGAAATAACAGGCAGGATAAACAAAGGAGAGTCAATGGATGTTGTTTACTTGGATTTTCAGAAGGCCTTTGACAATGTGTCACATATGAGGCTGCTTAACAAGATAAGAGCCCATGGTATTACAGGAAAGATACTAGCATGGATAAAAGATTGGCTGACCTGCAGGACGTAGAGTATGGGAATAGAGAATGGCTTTTCTGGTTGGTTGCTGGTGACAAGTGGTGCTCCACAGGGGTTGGTTTTGGGACCACTTCTTTTAACATTACATGTCAATGATTTGGACTATGGAATTGATGGCTTTGTGGCCACATTTGCAGATGATACAAAATAGGTGGAGGGGAAGGTAGTGTTGAGGAAGCAAGGAGTCTGCAGAAAGACTTAGAATCGGAGAATGGGCAAAGAAATGACAGATATAGTGTAGGGAAGTGTGTGGTCATGCACTTTGGTAGAAGGAAAAAAGGCATAGACTATTTTCTAAACATGAAAAAATTCAAAATTGGAGGTGCAAGGGGATTTGGGGGTTCTCTTGCAGGATTTTCTAAAAGTTAACTTACAGACTGAGTCGGTGGTAAGGAAGGCAAATACATTGTTAGCATTCATTTGGAGAGGATTAGAATATAAGAGCAATGATGTGATGCTGAAGTTTTATAATGCATTGGTCAGACTACACTGGGAGTACTGTAAGTAGTTTTGATCCTCTTTTCTTAAAAAAGATGTGTTGGCATTGGAAAAATTCCAGAGGAGGTTCACAAGAATGATTCCTGGAATGAAAGGGTTAATGTATGAGGAGCATTTGATGGCTCTGGGACTGTACTCATTAGAGTTTAGAAGAATGAGCGGGGATTTCATAGAAACCTATTGAATATTGATAGGTCCAGACAGAGTGGATGTGAAGAGTATGTTTCCTATAGTGGGTGAGTCAAGGGCCCTGTTTACCCTCTCAACCCCAGATCCATTGATGTCAATATGGGGGGTAGCCCGTCTCCATTTCTCCTGTAATCCACAACCAGCTCCTTTGTTTTTGCAACATTGAGGAAGAGGTTATTTTCTTGACACCACTGTGTCAGAGAGATGACTTCTTCCCTATAGGCCGCCTCGTTATTGTTGTCTTGTGTCTTGACTCCTGTGTCTTGTGATCTTATGGCCTTATAGAAGTAAGGGGCAAAAAACATTAATGATCAACACATGAAGTCAGTGAGAAGCATGCACAAAATGCTGGAGGAACTCATCAGGTCATGCAGCATCTACGACACCTTCTGTGTTGGACTTCACTTTGAATCCATCCACTCTCATCCATCTTTTCTTCTTAAATCTTATGTTGTAAACTTCATAGTCCTTCACTTTAATTGCTTAAGGAGTTACCTGTTTGTCCCAATGAACGCAAGTCCTCCTGTGTGGTTTCTTAATACAACAATAAAAGCAGCTCATACCTTCAGCACCTAACCACCACAACAAAAAGAAATCAAAATCTAAAGCTGCAAGAACAAGTCTAACAGCTAACGGGAGACACCACTAGATTGGTTGTGACAGCAAATTATAGCCCAGTTAATTTCATATTTCCGTTAGCACGGATCATCCTTAACCCCCTTGAGCAATGGGTTTGTTTAGTCTGTTGCTGTGAAAACATCCCAGTTCCTGCTGCACACTGCAATTCAGGAAATGCAGCGTAAAACCACTCAACTAGTAAAGAGCAATCATTGCACACCTGTACCAGCACAGCCACTGCTTATATTGACCACACAGGAGTTGACAGGTAAAAAGGCAATACAGCTGGCTTTATAAACACGAAAGGAACTGGGAATGAACTCAAACGATTTTGTAGAAATGGCAGGAAATTAAAGCAGCAGCTGACAAAATAGAATTTCTATATTAAAAGTGAAATGAAAACCAACAGTTGTATTTCATTCTGTTGGAATTTGATGGGTGAATCCACTTTAAAGAAAGCCAGAAAAGCAGACCTCAAGATATACAAAATAAATATCCCAGTGAGCCAATTAGGATTTATTCTTCAAGACCCCCAAGTTAGCGATTTAAATTTGGCCGACTGCCCAACAACAAAACCAAATGAGAAAAACCACCACCTTCTTCGTGGGCAGGCCCTCTGAATCAAGGATGACTTGTTTTCAGTCCAGTCCAGTGGCTTTCTGAACTGTCTCATTGTGGGACAAGTGTACTTTGTCCAGGTGGGACAGGAGGTACTGGGATGGGCAGGGTGGTGAGTCATTTGAGAAGTGGTGCACTCCTCCTTACTCTGGACTGTTGTTGCCAATACATGCCTTCATTAGTGAGCCACACCTAAAGAATCTGCTCAATTAACTGCTATTCAATCTAATTGCAATAAAAACCCATCAATATGGCATGCTTGGGACTCTGGCAATGCCAGACTAACAGTTATTCTGGACTATTGGATGTCGTTAACTCCAGCACACATTTAATGCACTTTAATGCACAGTAGAATAATATTCCTTCTGATACACCTCACAATGTATCTCATTATCTTCTTTCACCTTATTGTTTTCTCTGTATCTGTTGCACTTTATTCTGCATTCTGTTATTATTTTATCTCGTACTACTTTGGTGCACTATGTAATTAATTGATCTGTATAAATGGTATGCAAGTCAAACTTTTCACTGTATCTCGCTAACCTGTCAATAATAAACCAATTCCACCTCCAATTTAAATAGACCAAGGAAGCTCATGTCCTGGTGCATGAAAGAGAGTGTGTTTAAGTGAGAGAGAGTTCCAGAGCTCGGTGTGCTAACAGAAGTAAGCAGACTGGGATTCTGTTGTTAAAGAGAATGAGGGAACAGGGATTGTGGCGTGTTAAGTGGATGGAGAAAATTGGGCCTTGGCGTGTTGAAGAGACCATGGGAGCTGGGACCCTAGTATTTTAAAGGGAGCACAGGAACCAGGATCCCAGTACTGAAGACACAGTGGCAACTGGGCACTAGTGTGTTAAAGGGAACCTGGGAACTGGGGTCTCAGTGTTAGGGAACCGGGGTTACAGTGTGCAAATTGGAGCGTGAAAACTTTGCCCCTTCTATGGATTCTGAAGCGACAGATGAAGTCAACGTGGGGACTGCAGACTGTCTTCAACTGATGGACAGGATATCCTAATGGACGTGGGAGGTGGGGTAATGTGTTGGCAGAGCAGGTAGGTGGTTGCGAGGTGGCACACTCCTACCATTTGCATTAGTCTTCTGTGTGCACCTGACAAGTGGACCTGAGGTTCTTAACGCCATTCTAAAGCTCCATCTGCATTTTAAGCAGTCACAGGCCAGCGATTTCCCACGAGCCAGCAGGGATGTTGCACTTCAGCAAGGTAGATTTGAGAACTCGAAGTATTTCCTCTGTCTACCTCATAATACCAGGGAAAATCATTAACTCTGCACACAGTTGAATATAATTTTGTAAACTTCCCAGTGACTGAGGTGCAAATCACAATAATAAAATAAGGAGGTGGGAAGAAAAGTTTTAAGATAATGAAAGAGAGATTTGCTCACCTCAGATAGTCTGAAGGTACTTTCACAGCATGGGCAGAGACACTTGGTCCTTTAAAACTATACTGGCTCCCAACAGGATTATCTCATCCATCCCCTTCCTTGTATCCTTATGTTCCCTGCAACTTATTCACCCCACATGTCTATGAGCATCTCTTTTACCACTTGTTTGCACTAAGAGGTAATTTACAGTAATCAACTACCGACCCGAATATCTTTGGGATTTGGGAGCAAGCTGGAGAATCAGGGGACTCTACATAGTCACAGGCAGTGTACAAACTCCTCTCAAGACAGCACTAGAGGTCAGGAGCAAAGAAACCCAGCCTCTGGGCACTGTTAGGCTGATATGAAACCTTCTGGGAACACAGGAGCTGGAGATCAGCCTCACTTATCATCCCTCGGCTCCATCTTTGTGAAATGATTATTTTTAGAAAAAAGTAATATTTGATAAATATTAAATTAGCCACATGTACATCCTGCACTATTCCTCTGCCTTCAATTTTAACCTGCTACTCTGCGCAGACAGCAAGAGCAAACGCTGAAGCTGGTGGAGTAACCATTTAAATGGATAAATGGGGCCCAACAGCCTATTTGGCCTTGTAAAATTTTAATTGTCGTCTCAGCAGAACCTTTGGCAGGTAAGCCCATTGGCAAGTACTTTTTTTTGGAGATCTGGAGGATTAGGAGAATTCCTGCATCCTCCATAAATAAAATCTCATCCTCCACAATTCCAAATTAAAGCATTAATCTCCCCCGAACCCTTCGCCATCGTAACACCCTCCTGAAATCAAACCTGTATTAACTCTGCTGAAAGAACTCTTTAATTGCTCTCTCTCCCTCCACAGTTCGGTTCCTTTCACATGCCAAAGACATGCAGTTTGATAGGTTAACTGGCCTCTATAAATTGACCCTGGTGTGTAGATGAAATGTAGGATCTGGTAATAGAAAGTAGTTTGTGGGAATTTTTTAATAGGGTTTGTGTAAAGATTGATGATTTGTGGATAGCATGGACCCGATGGACCAAAGCTCATGTTTCCATGCTGTACCTCACAATAACTCTTTTTATATATCCCTAAGGATTGTTCCGCAGAAATGTCCCACTGGAGAACTTGTCAGCTGGAAAAATTAACACTAAATCTTTGTTTGATGGCAATCATAATGATTTCTTAGGCACTTGGCAGGGGCCGATAAAAAGAAGTGAAGTGTAAGTGGAGCAGCCATTGTGGGAGTGGCCATTGCTGGAGTGGGCCAGTGTTAGAATGGTCAGGCTTTGTCTCAACAGGCTTAGGTGAGAACAGGAGCAGGCCAGAACTTAAGCTTGAGAAGTTAGAGGGATAAAGTGTAGGCAGGATGGTAGTTCAGGCAGTGAAATACACCTCCTGTGAAATGTGGGATTTCAGGGTATCTAGTGGTCTCTTTGATGACTAGATCTGCAGGAAGTGCACCTAACTTCAGCTCCTGGCTGCCAAGGTCAAGGAACTGGAGCTGGGGCTGGATGTACTCAGGACCATCCGGGAGGATGGAAACCTCACAGATGAGACTTTTATTGAGGTGGTCACACCCAGAGTGCAGGCTTCAGGTAGTAGATGGGTGACCACCAGGAGAAGTAAGGAGAGTAAGCAGTCAGTGCAGGGTTCCCCTGTGGCCGTTCCCCTTAGCAACAAGTATACTCTTCTGGATACTGCTGGGGGAGGAATGACCAATCAGGCACAGAAGCAGCAGCCAGCCCTGTGGCACTGTGGCCAGCCCTGAGGCTCAGCTGGGAAGGGTAAAGTCAGGCAGAGTGATAGTGATAGGAAAATCAATAGCTAGGGGGATTCACAGCAGATTCAATGGCTGCAAAAGGCAAACCAGGGTGGTGTGTTGCCTGCTGGGTGCTAGGGATGTCTTAGAATGACTGCAGAAGATTCTCGAGAGGGAGAGTGAGCAGCTAGAGGTCATGGGGCATATTGGCACCAAGTAGAAAAGGGGAAGAGGTCCTGCACAGTGAAGTATAGGGAGTTAGGGAAGTGTCTGAAGAGCAATTCCTCCAAGGTAGTAATCTGTGCATTACTCCCAGTACTACTACTAGTTAGGAAAGGAATAGGATGATAGCAGAGATGAATGAGTAGCTGAGGAAGTGGTACAGGGAGAAAGGTTTCAGATTTCTGGATCACTGGGATCTCTTCTGGGGAAGGTATGACCTGTACAAAAAGGACGAGTTACACCTGAACCCAAGGGAGACCAATATCCTCATGGGCAGGTTTGCTAGAGCTGTCGGGCAGGGTTTAAACGAATTTGGCAGAGGGATAGAAACCAGAATGATAGGGCTGAGGATGGGGCAGTTGGTTAACAGGTCGATGCATTGTGCAGTGAGATTGTGAGGAAGGACAGGCAGATGACAGGGAAAATCTGCAGTCAGTGGTATAAGTTGAAGTGTAACATGGGGGCAAAATCGAAAAGATTGATGAAAAGACTAAAGGTGTTTTATTTCAATGCACACATTATATGGAATGAGGTAGACGATCTTGCAGACTCATTGGGCTGAGTGGCCTAATTCTGCTCCTGTGTCTTATGGTCTTATGGACAAGACATTCAGTTCTATAGAAGTAGTTCAAAAATTAAGAACATTCTTACAAAATTCTGTGGTTTGCAAGAATAGAAATATTATTAGTTCAAGCTTACTCAGTAATTGCCAGAATACCTAAAATATTGGCAAACAAATTCTGCCATGAGCAAACAGTATCTGAACATCCACCCATTTACTTGGAATTCCTTTCTTTACTGTCTTGCTGACTTCAGAATCAGATTTATTATCACTGACTTATATGACGTGACACTTAATCCCCCTCTAAAGAAAAAATGTTAACAGGTTATCATTTGCTGTCAAAATAATGTTGTGGTTATACGCATTCACTATCATTTATGTGTAAATGATATAATAAATTCAGGCCAGGGGCAGGTGTGTGGTTCAGCTTACAAATCCACACATGCTCGTCCAAGTTCCGGGCCTCCTGTTAGCCTTGTGATATGTCACTTCCGACAAGATCATTAAAATGAAGTGAATGGTATGAAGTTGCTGCTTCTGACACAACTCATCACCAAAAGCCACCCCTTATTAACTTCACTGTAAATACTCCTTCAACAGTCTGATGCACTATCTACTGTGTCAACCTCCTTGCAGTGAAATATTTCAAGTGCGCAACCTCAGTCCCTATGTTGAATAACTTGCACGGGTGAAAGTCATTCTGACTGGTTACATTCTGGCCTGGTGTGGAAACTCCAATACGCAGGAATGCAAGAGGTTATGGAAAGTGACGGACGCAGCCAGTTCCAACACAGATACAGCTCTTCACACCATTAAGGACATCTACAACAGGCAACGTCTCAGGAAGGTGACTTCCATCATTAAGGACTCCTGCCATGCCCTCTTCTCATTGCTGCCATCAGACCGGAGGTACAGGAGGATGAAGAATCACACCTCAAGGTTTAACAACAGCGCCTTCTGCACAGTTCTTGAACTGACCTGAAGAACCATATATTTCCCTCAAATTGCACCAATGTTGTTATATTTATTTTTGTTTATTTTGTCTAGTAAATCATAAAAACATAAAACCTCAAAGTTCCAAGCGAAGTTTATTATCAAGGTACATAAAAAAGCATCAGTTAGTCTTGCGAGACCATGGATCTGCGCCTGGAAAGTCTTCACTTTCCAGGGTGCAGGCCTGGGCAAGGTTCTATGGAAGACCAGCAGTTGCCCATGCCGCAAGTCTCCCCTCTCCACGTCACCAATGTTGTCCAAGGGAAGGGCATTAGGACCCATACAGCTTAGCACCAGTGTCGTCGCAGAGCACTGTGTAATTAAGTGCCTTGCTCAAGGACACAACACATTCCCTCAGCTGGGGCTCGAACTCACGACCTTCAGGTCGCTAGTCCAATGCCTTAACCACTTGGCCACGTGCCCACTAAGGTACATATATGTCACCCTATACAACCCCGAGATGTATTTTCTTGAAAGGCATATTCAATAAATCCAATAACCATGGAAGACTGCATCAACAGGGTGGACAACAAGTGCAAAAGACACCAAACAGAGCAAATACAGAAAGAAAGACAATCATATTAAAAATAAATAAGCAATAAATGTGAAGAACCTGAGATGGAGTCCTTGAAAGTGAGTCCATAGGTTGTGGGAACATTTCGATGATGGGGCAAGTGAAGTTAAATAAATTTATCCACACTGCTTCAAGAGCCTACTGGTTGAGGGGTAACAACTGTTCCTGAACCCGGTGGTGTGACTCCAGAGGCTCCTACATCTTCTTCCTGATGGCGGCAGTGAGAAGAGAGCATGTCCTGGGTGGTTGGAGTTCCTGATGATGGATTCTACTTTCATAAGACCATAAGATCATAAGGTATAGGAGCAGAATTAGGCCATTATGATAGGAGAAGACAGGAGGGGGAGTCTCCCCTCCCCCCTCCCCCTTTTCCTTCTCCCTAGGCCTCCCGTCCCATGATCCTCTCATATCCCTTTTGCCAATCAACTGTCCAGTTCTTGGCTCCATCCCCCCTCCTGTCTTCTTCTATCATTTCGGATCTCCCCCTCCCCCTCCCACTTTCAAATCTCTTACTAGCTCTTCTTTCAGTTAGTCCTGACGAAGGGTCTCGACCCGAAATGTTGACTGTACCTCTTCCTAGAGATGCTGCCTGGCCTGCTGCGTTCACCAGCAACTTTGATGTGTGTTCCTACAATCCTTTACTTCACTGTAATACTGCTACATCTGACTTTAACTTCTACTTCTCAAATTTCAGGGTGAATTCAATCATATTATGATCACTTGCCCCAAGGCTTCTTTTACCTTAAGGTCTTTAATCAATTCCAGTTCATTGCACAACGCACAATCCAGAATAGCTGATTCTCTAGTGGGCTCAACCATGAGCTGCTCTAAAAAGCCATATCATAGACATTCTAGAAACTATCCCGATCTACCTGCATATTGAAATCATCCATAACTATAGTAACATTGCCCTTTTGCCATGCGTTTTCTACCTCCCATTGTAACTTGCAGGCAACATCCTTACTACTGTTTGGGGGTCTGTATACAACTCCTATTAGGGTCATTTTACCCTTGCAAATTTTTTGCAACACCTTCCAACCCGATGAATTTCAGGATGTATATTGTATACATTTCTCTGACATTAAATGTACCTATTGAAACCTCCTTCTAATGGTTTGATGTCATTTTTTTACCAACAGAGCAATGCCGCCCCCCCTCTGCTTTCCTGCTTGACCTTTCAATACAACATGCATCCTTGGACATTAAGCTCCCAGCTGTAATCTTCTTTCAGCCATGATTCTGTGATGCCTACTGTACCTGCCAAACTGTAACTTCGCTGCAAGTTCATCTACCTTATTCCATATACTACACGCATTCACATGCAACACCTTCTGTCCTATATTCACCCTTTTCGATTTTGTCCACCTTTTACATTGCAACATTTGCCCTATCAACAGCCTCTCCTCACTACACATTGCTTTTGTTTGTAAATCAGCTACCTCATCTTCAGCACTATTATCCGTCTTTCCTATGATACATCTTGCACTTAAGTATAGGCAGCTCAGGACTCTAGTCGCACCATGCTCAACCTTCTGATTCCTAACTTTGTCTGAGGTCTTACCAATACTTGACTACATAACCTCTCCACCATCTGTTCTGGCACTCTGGTTCCCATCCCCCTGCAACTCTTGTTTAAACCCGACCGTGTAGCATAAACAAATCTTCCAACTAGGATATTTGTCACCTCCAGTTCAGGTGCAAACCGTCCCTCCTGTACAGATCCTACCTTACCTGAAAGAGAGCCCAGTGATCCAAAAACCTTTTGCCCTTCCACCTATACCAACTCCTTAGCCAAGTGGTAAACTGTATAATCTTCCTAGTTCTGGCCTCACTAGTACGTGGCATGGATAGCATCCTGAGATCACAACCCTGGAGGTCCTGCCCTTTAACTTAGCGCCAAACTCCCTGAACTCCCCATGCAGAACCTCATCACTCATCTTACCCATGTTATTGGTACCAACATGGACCATGACTTCTGGCTGTTCACCCTCCCACCTAAGAATGCTGAGGGTTCGATCAGAGATATTCCAGACCCTGGCATCTGGGAGACAACATGTTATCCAGGAATCTTGTTCTTGCCCACAGAACCTCCTGCCCATTCCCCTAACCAATGAATCCCCTATCACTACAGCATGCCTCTTCTTTTCCCCTTCCCCACTTCCCTTCTGAGTCACAGAGATGACTTTTTTCTGTTAGGTCACCCCACGCATCCCTCCCCCCTGACAGTATCCAAGTGTTATACTTGTTGAGAGGGGTAGCCACAGGGTTACTCTGCACTGGCTCCTTAATCCCTTTCCCCTTCTTGACTGTCACCCAGTTTCCTGTGTCCTGCACCTTGGGTGTAGCTACCTCTCTATACGTTCTACCTATGACTCTCTCAGCCTCTCGAATGATCCAGATTTCATCCGGTTCCAGCTCCAGCTTCTTAATGCGGATTGCTAGAAGCTGCAGCTGGATGCTCTTCTCACAGTTGTAGTCATCAGGGACACTGGAGGTCTTACTGTCTTCATATACCCCACAAGAGGAGCATTTCACTATCCTGCCTATCATCCCTACTATCCTGGCTGAGCAGATGTAAAGAAGAGAAGGAAAAAACTTGAGCTTTTCTTTCCTTTGCTTTCTATCTGTGAAGCCTCGAAGAGCTAAAGCCTTAAGATCACCACTCTGACTATGTTCACATGAGGCGACGGCCACTGCGCTTGCCCCGCCTTCCTTTAATTTGCTCTTATTAATCATTCCCATACGGTGACTGGTCGCCAGTGAAAGCTCTATTATGCTGTCGCGACCTGCTCCTACTTTTTATCCTCAGGCAGTTGACCTGGTTTAAGTGCTCTCCTCTTCACACTTCCAACGTCCGGATTGGCTGCTGGTTCTCTGTGATAACACTTCACGTAGATATGCTCAATGGTGAAGATGGCTTTCCCTGTGATGAACTGTGCTGTATTCACTACTTTCTGTCGGATTTTGCATTCAAGGGCATTGGTGTTTCCATATCAGGCAGTGATGCAGCCAGTCAAAATACCCTCCACCACACATCTATAGAAGTTAGTCAAAGTTATTAGTGTCATGCCGAATCTTCACAAATTTCTAAGGAAGTAGAGGCACTGCCATGCTTTCTGCATAATTATACTTATGTGCTAGGCCCAGGACAGGTCCTCTGAAATGGTAACACAGAGGAATTTAAAGTTGCTAATCCTCTCCACTGCAGATCCCCCGATGAGGACTGGCCCATGGACCTTCAGATTTTAAGCCATTTGCACTATTGAATCTGCTCTGCTATTCCATCATAGCTAATTTACTATCCCTCTCAACCCCATTCTCTTGCCTTCGCACCATTAACTTTGATGGCCTGATTAATCAAAACTTATCAACCTCCGCCTTAAATATACCCAATGACTCAGCCTGCACAACAATCTGTGGTAAAGATTTCCAGTTCCACCTCCTTCTGGCTAAAAAAAAATTTCCTCATCTCTGTCCTAAATGGACATCCCTCTATTCTGAGGCTGTTCCCTCTGGTCCTAGACTCATCCACTATAGGACACATCCTCTTCACATCCACTCTATCTCAGCTTTTTAATATTAGATAGGTTCAGTGAGATCCCCCCTCATTCTTCTGAACTCCAGTGAGTAAAGACCCAAAGCCAAAAATCAATTCTCATATGTTAACCTTTTCATTCCTGGGATCATTCTTGTGAACTTCCTCTGGACCCTCTCCAATGCCAGCACATCTTTTGTTGGATAAGGCGCCCAAAACTGCTTACAATATTCCAAGTGTGGTCTGACCAATGCCTTATAAAGCCTCAGCATTACATCCTTGCTTTTGTATTCTAGTCTCTCAAAATGAATGCTGGCATTGCATTTGCGTCTTTTTGCCATCGACTCTACCTGTAAAGTAACCTTCAGGAAATGCTGCACAAGGCCTTCCAAGTCCCTCTGCACCTCTGATTTTTGAATTTTATCCCCATTTACAAAATAGTCTGTGCCTTTATTCCTTCTGCCCAAGTGCCTGACCATACACTTCCCTACATTATATTCCATTTGTCACTTCTTTACCCATTCCCCCAATCTGTCCAATTTCTTCTGCAGAAACTCTGCTTTCTCAGCAGTACCCTCCCCTCCACCTAACTTCGAATAATCGGCAAACCTGGCCACAATACCATCAATTTCTTGATCCAAATCATTGATATACAGCATGAAAAAAATACAGTCCCAATACTGACCCTGCAGGACACCACTAATCATCGGCAGCCAACCAAAAAAGGCCCCTTTTATTCCCACTCTTTTACCTCCTGCCAGTCAGCCAATCTTCTATCCATTCTAGCACCTTTCTCAGAATACCATGGGCTCTCATTTTATTAAGTAGCCTCATGTCCAGCATGTTGTCAAAGACCCTCTGAAAATCCAAATAAACAACATCCACTGACCCGCCTTTGTCTATCCTGCCAGTTATTTCCTCAAGGAACTTCAACAGATTTGTCAGGCAAGATTAACGCTTTGAAAAACCATGCTGACTTTGACCCATTTTCTCATGAGCCTCCAAGTACCCTGAAACCTCATCCTTAATAATGGACTTCAACATCTTCATAACCACTGAGGCCAGGCTAACTGGCCTATAATTGCCTTTCTTCCATCTCCCTCCCTTCTTAAGGAGCAGAGTGACATTTGCAATTTTCCAGTTCTCAGGAATTATTCCAGAATCTAGAGATTCTTAAGATATCATTACTAAAGTATCTACAATTTCTTCAGCTACCTCTTTCAGAACCCTGGGGTGTAGTCCATCTGGTCCAGGTGATTTAGCTTCCTTCAGACTTTTCAGCTTCCCAAGCACCTTCTCCTTTATCATAGCAACAGCACTCACTTCTGCCCCCTGACACACCTCATTTCTGGCATTCTGCTAGTGCCTTCTACAGTGGGGCAAAATACTTAATAAGTTCCTTCTCTATTTCTTTGTCCCCCATTACTACCTTGAATACACATACAGCCAGATTTGGGAACAGCTTCTTTGCAACTGTGATAAGACTGCTGAACGGATCCTGACCCGGATCTGGACCGTACCCTTCAAATATCCGGACCTGCCTCTCGGTTCTTTTTTGCACTACCTTACTTTCCTTTTTCTATTTTATATTTATGATTTATAATTTAAATTTTTAATATTTACTATCGATTTGTACTCCAGGGAGCGCGAAGCGCAGAATCAAATATCGCTGTGATGATTTTACGCTCTAGTATCAATTGTTTGGCGACAATAAAGTATAAATTATAGGGCCCTCTTCCAATCAACTTTAGCCAGCCCCTCTCTCATGCCTCTGTAATTCCCTTTACTCCACTGTAATACACATACATCTGATTTTAGCTGCTCTTTCACAAACTGCAGGGTGAATTCTATCATATTATGGTCACTCTCTCCTAAGGGCTCCTTTACCTTAAGCTTCCTAATCAAAGTTGTGTCATTATATAACACCCAATCCAGGATTGCTGTTTCACTAGTGAGCTTAACCACAAGCTGCTCCAAAAAGCCAACTCGAAGGCATTCTACAAATTCCTTCTCATGGAATCCAGCACCAACCGGATTTTCCCAAACTACAGTACTTGCGTATTGAAATCCCCCATGACTATCACAACATTGTTTCTTTTTACATGCCTTTTTTTAATCTCCCATTGTAATTTGTAGCCCACATCCTGGCTACTGTTTGGAGGCCTATGTATAACTCCCATCAAGGTCTTTTTACACTTGCAGTTTCTTAAACCTACCCACAAGGATTCTACATCTTTTGATCCCATGTCACCTCTTTCTAAGGATTTGATTTCATTTTTTTTACCAATAGTGCCCCATCCTTAGCCCTATCACTGAAATTCCAATCTCCCTGCCAATTTAGTTTAAACCTTCCCCAGCAGCTCTAGCAAACCTGCCTTCAAGGATGTTGGTTCCCCCTTGGGTTCAGGTGTAACCTGTCCTTTTTGTACAGGTCATACCTTCTCCAGAATAGATCCCAATGATCCAAAAATCTGAAACCCTGCCCTCTGCACCAAGTCTTCTCTCTATATATGTATAATTATGTTATTTTAAACTTATGTTTGTAATATACTGTGTTGCTGCTGCAAAGAGGTAATTTTCATGGCATTTACTGTATGTCTTAGGTATCTATGCCCTCGATTATAAAGTTGAACTTGAACTTGAATTTGCACCTCTAATTTTACTCTATCTTTCCACCTCTTTTCTTGTAATCTGATTTCAGTCTTCCTTTCCCTCTCTTTAATACTTTAGGTTTACTTAATTTTACATTGAACTCACTCTCTCTATTTTATCCTGACGAAGGGTCTCGGCCTGAAACGTCGACTGTACCTCTTCCTAGAGATGCTGCCTGGCCTGCTGCGTTCACCAGCAACTTTGATGTGTGTCCCCCTATTTTATGCTTGCTTCTCAATTCTTCCACTGTTAATCTTGCAATCCTGTAATCTAATGGAGTAGGAAGTACATTGGCTCTCCCTGTTCACTCAGTTCACATGACCATTTTCCCTTATGCAAACACATTCAGCAGCCTGCCACACAAAAATTTTAAGTCCTCAACCTGCAAGGGCAAGATAACTAGTGGCAGATGTTAGACATCCTGCCAAATCAAATTATGGCCAATGTGCCTGTTCAAATACAAACATTTAATCTGATTTTATTAAATGATTGTACATTAACTTCATGCCAAAATATCTAGGCTCCTGTTAATCCAATGTAACTTCCTTGAACAGGGGTGGTCACAATGATATTTTCATATTTTTTAAATTTCTCCCTACTTCACTGAAAATATACATTTCACTCTCAACACAATTTGCGAGTTATTTCATTCCACAGTTGACAATCTGTTATGAAAAAAGGCCACCCATGTGAATGGTGTATTCATTGCTTAATAATGGTGAGATGTTTACATATATTAAACTTTTTTTATCATTACCTCTCAAACCCATTAAGCAATAACATCCCTTTTAGAAGCAAATACAGTTTAAAGCTGGGTGTGTCCTTCCGTTCCAAGTGAATCAGTATAGTCCTTGCTTTGTGATGCTGTCTGCTAAGTGACGGTATATGTTTTCACTAGTTTGACATCTGCATGAAAAGACAATACACCAGGGCTCATTGAACAGTCATTTTTTATGATTTCCCATCCTCATTTCTAATACCTTTCAATTTCTTTGAACTGAATAATCCTCCAGACATCGATGTTCTTTTGCTCTAGACATGTTAACAGTGAAGCATTTCAAATGTCACTTTTCCAAAAGCAGTAGCTACAGGCATCGAATAAGTTAGAACATATTCAAAGCAGTTTCTATGATAAGCCCTTTACACAGTAAAATTTATAGCTATGCAAAAACAAAATCTTTCAATATATTTTTAATTTTTATCATCTTTAATTATTTTTCTGACCAAATTCGCATAGTTGAACAGATATGCTGCAGATCTAGTTTTTACTTGTTGTGAAAGCTAGCTGAATAACTGCACTTCAGGGTTCCAACTATTCTGACAAAAATTGGAGGTGAAAGATTGGGAAATGTTGACTTTAACCCGAACTGTTTCTTTGTGTAGAAACTTTAGGTTTTTGCCTCCGCCGTGTAGGACACGTAGGAAATGTTTGAGAATTTACTAAATTAGGAGCATTGATCAATCTGGGTGTTTACATCATTCCCATCTGGAAGTAGATGGCATCTATCACTGGTAGCCCATATCTCCACACCATTGGAACCTAGCATGGAGAATTGCTCATGGAAAAATGGGTTCAGCTATTCCACAGTCCAGCTTTTCACAACAAAGACCAATCTTAAAGGGCTAAGTGGTGGCTTACACCAGTTTCATTCAAGGCCAGAAGTAAAGAATATTCTATCGCATAAGACACGCAAAGTATCATGCATTTTGAATCACAAATCTCTGGCCTTCTGTATTAATCACTCACATGAAATGGATTGGAAGCAAAGAAGTATGGGAACTTTTCACCATGCCAAAACCTCTTTATAGCAGTGTTTTGGGGCAAAATTTGAGTGGAAGTTGGGTAACAGAGGCAAGCATTGTGCCCTACCAGTCTGTGGTTGCTTGGATGTTGTGCTGGTCTGCCCCCATTATAAAGAACATAATAATTTACTTTGCTGCAAGTTGATATTGGGGTGGTTTGGGGTGAATCACGTTACTGTCCCCCACAGCACCCCCCCCAGGAAGTTTTAACCTTTTTAACTTTTACAGGAATCGAGTTCTCATCAGTTATACACGGAGACAGAATTTTCTATAGTTCACTGTGGCAACATGTTGTCAATTACAAACATACATTTAGCAACCTGTTTCAGACAAATTCCTAATGCATAACTCAAAATGCAATAATACGTAAGTACAGAATCATTTTTTCATTCATATCAGGGATGTAGTATTCCTGGAAGGCCACTGAAGATAATTTTATCAACTTTTGGTTGAGGTTCTCTCACTGCACTGTGGAATCAGGAATTTCAGAATTTAGACACAGAAAAAGTGATATATTTTCCATCAGGATTGTGCGTGACTTCAAGGAAAACTTGCCTTTGGTGTATCAGGTATCCTTGCTCTTTTTGGGTTTGAACAATACTGTTTATGTAACTTTAACGAGTAACTACGATGCATCTGGCAGAAAGCATACAGTGCAGCCACTTCGTGCCAGTAGATTAGGGCATGAATGAATGTTTTGCCTCATGGAAGGATTACTATCCATATGGTCCATATTATCACAGATGGCACGGAGCCTCTCAACGTTATTGAAGCTATGCATATTCAGTCTAGTGCAGAACACTTCACTGTAGTCCTGTCTTGTACCTTGTTAGTGGTGAAAAGGCTATGGGATGTTAGGATATGAATCACATAACTATGATCAAAATACTGTGCTCCATTTAGTTTGTGGTTAATGATGACCTCCTGCTGCCCCCTTCCCCCCATACACAGGACAATGTTGAAGACATTTCTGTAGAATCTCAAGCATAGGTAATTGGATGCTTTCTTGTTATATATGGTCATTGATTCCAGCCCAATGTGAATGTTACTTACCACTTAACTAGCACATACCTGATTGTTGTTTACATCATGGTTGCTTTACGAGATACAAATGAAGTTGAACATTCTGGAATGATCAGTAAATATCACCATTCCAGAACTTCTGATCGAAAGCTCATTTAAGGCCACAGATAATTAAGGACAGGACACTGTCCTGAGATGCTTAACTAGTGATGACATGGAACAAAATGATTGACCTCCAACAAACACAACCTTATCTTGTGAGAAGTATTCAGGCAACTACCGGAGATCTTTCCTCCTAATTCCCATTGATTTCAATTTTATCAAGGCTCCTAGCTGCCAGACTAAATCAAATGCTGCTGAGGGAACTCACTCCCATCATCTCTCTGGAATTTAGTCACTTGCTCATGTTCATTGCAGATAGATTCTGGCAAATTTCAATGTCGCAAAAACAAAGGAGCTGGTTGTGGACTACAGCAGGAATGGAGGCGGGCTAGACCCTATTGACATCAATGGATCTGGGGTTGAGAGGATGAACAGCTTTAATTTCCTTAGCATTTTCTTCAGTGTTCACCAAGGAGAAGGATATTGAATTGTGTAAAGTAAGGGAAACAAGTAGGGTAGTTATGGAAACTATGATGATTAAAGAAGAGGAAGTACTGACACTTTTAAGGAATATAAAAGTGGATAAGTCTCCAGGTTCTGACAGGATATTCCCTAGGACCTTGAGGGAAGTTAGTGTGGAAATAGCAGGGACTCTGACAGAAATATTTCAAATGTCATTAGAAACGGGGATGGCGCCGGAGGATTGGCGTATTGCTCATGTTGTTCCATTGTTTAAAAAGGGTTCTAACAGCTAACCTAGCAATTATCGGCCTGTGAGTTTGACGTCAGTGGTGGGTAGATTGATGGAAAATATTCTTAGAGATGGTATATATAATTATCTGGATAGTCAGTGTCTGATTCGGAGCAGTCAATATGGATTTCTGCGTGGAAAGTCATGTTTGACAAATCTTATTGAATTTTTTGAAGAGATTACTAGGAAAATTGATGAGGGTAAAGCGGTGGATGTTGTCTATATGGACTTCAGTAAGGCCTTTGACAAGGTTCCACATGGAAGGTTAGTTAGGAAGGTTCAATCATTATGTATTAATATCGAAGTAGTAAAATGGATTCAGCAGTGGCTGGATGGGAGACGCCAGAGAGTAGTGGTGGATAACTGTGTGTCAGATTGGAGGCCGGTGATTAGTGGTGTGCCTCAGGGATCTGTACTGGGTCCAAAGTTGTTTGTCATATATATTAATGATCTGGATGATGGGGTGGTAAATTGGATTAGTAAGTATGCAGATGATACTAGGATAAGTGGAGTTGTGGATAATGAAATAGGTTTTCAAAGCTTGCAGAGAGATTTAGGCCAGTTAGAAGAGTGGGCTGAAAGATGGCAGATGGAGTTTAATACTGATAAATGTGAGGTGCTACATTTTGGTAGGACTAATCAAAATAGGACATACATAGTAAATGGTAGGGCATTGAAGAATGCTGTAGAACAGAGGGATCTAGGAATAATGGTGCATAGTTCCCTGAAGGTGGAATCTCATGTGGATAGAGTGGTGAAGAAAGCTTTTGGTATGCTGGCCTTTGTAAATCAGAGCATTGAATATAGGAGTTGGGATGTAATGTTGAAATTGTACAAGGCATTGGTGAGGCCAAATTTGGAGTATTGTGTACAGTTCTGGTCACCGAATTATAGGAAAGACGTCAACAAAATTGAGAGAGTACAGAGAAGATTTACTAGAATGTTACCTGGGTTTCATCTCCTAAGTAACAGAAAAAGGTTAAACAAGTTGGGTCTTTATTCTTTGGAGCGTAGAAGGTTGAGGGGGTACTTGATAGAGGTGTTTAAAATTATGAGGGGGATTGATAGAGTTGACGTGGATAGGCGTTTTCCATTGAGAATGGGGGAGATTCAAACAAGAGGACATGAGTTGAGAGTTGAATGGCAAAAGTTTAGGGGTAACATGAGGGGGAACTTCTTTACTCAGAGAGTGGTAGCTGTGTGGAATGAGCTTCCAGCAGAAGTGGTTGAGGCAGGTTCGATGTTGTCACTTAAAGTTAAATTGGGTAGCTATATGGACAGGAAAGGAATGGAGGGTTATGGGTTGAGTGCAGGTCGGTGGGACGAGGTGAGAGTAAAAGTTCGGCACGGACTAGCAGGGCTGAGATGGCCTGTTTCCGTGCTGTAATTGTTATATAGTTATATATGGTTATATGGCATAAACATCACCAGAAATCTCACGTGGTCTGTACATATCGGTTGTGTGGTGAAAAGGTACAGTGCCTCTTTCACCTCAGAGGGTTGAGGAAGTTTGGTATGGGTCCCCAAATCCTGAAAAATTTCTATTAGGGCACAATTGAGAGCATCCTGACTGGCTGCATCACTGCCTGGTATGGGAACTGTACTTCCTTCAATCGTAGGACTCTGCAGAGAGTGGTGCAGACAGCCCAGTGCATCTGTAGATGTGAACTTCCCACTATTCAGGACATTTACAAAGACAGGTGTGTAAAAAGGGCCTGAAAGATCATTGGGGACCCAAGTTATCCCAACCACAAATTGTTCCAGCTACTACCATCCGGGAAACTGTACTACAGTATAAAAGCCAGGACTAACAGGCTCCAGGACAGCTTCTTCCACCAGGCCATCAGACTGATTAATTCACACGAATACAATTGTTATATTGACTGTCTTGTTGTATATACTATTTATTACAAATTACTATAAATTACACATTGCACATTTAGACAGAGACATAACGTAAAGATTTTTACTCCTCATGTATATGAAGGATGTAAGTAATAAGGTCAAATCAATTCAATTCAAATTTCAAACTAGCAATAGGGAGCAGGTTACTTGTGAGTACTATGTGATAACATCGTTCTCAGTCATGATCTTTTGTTGAAAAATCATCTGCCATGATTTTGCTATTTAAGCAATGTCTTCAACTTGCAACCCAATTCATTTTTCTATCATAGTGTAACCAAACACAACTGATCTGAAATAGATTTTAATCTCACTTACTTCTTTCAGACAAACACAAGGAGTACAAACAAAAACAACTCACATATCCACTTACACAAGAATATGAGCATTGCATTTTTCACCATTGACAAAATATTGATGGTAATAGTTTGTGAACTTACAGTTGCATATTAAATCATTCTGGAAACTCGAGGGCAAAAGTTCAGAGTTATTCACCATGACATTCACTGTAACCATCTCACTAATCTCTTCAGCCAACGCCAAGATCTCAGACCTTTTCCTCAGAATAATTAGATTGCAAGCCACTAGGAGCAATACCTAATATAAAAATAAACTGTGATGGAAGAATTAATATTATAGAGGGATGTAATAAAATTAATGCGTTTTTCTCTTCATGGTCTTTAAATGTATTCAAATTAATTGATTCATGTAAACATCTAGCATGCAATTGGTAAATTCCTGTCTCTAATGCTATTTTTAATGGTTTAAGCTTAAATACTGAAAATGTGTTTCTTGTTTAAGTTCTGTTTGCTTCTAATAAAACTTCCTTTCTTAAGTCAGATGGCGTCATGAAGTTGATTGTAATCAGCACTCAGCAGTACTAAATTGGCATAAACTATTGAAACAGAGAGTCTTGGAGACGTTGGTTGAAAGCAGGCGAATGTTGATTAGAATCAACATTTCAAGGTCTCCAAACTGCAAAAACCACACAGTGCTCAGAAATGGGTCACTTAGATTTTAAAATCTCATGTGAGTCAACCTCTGCATTTGCTTGGAATTTCTGACTGCATTGTCCATGAGATTAGCCAATATAACAGTATAACAAAGGTTCAAAGGTTCAAAGGTCCAATTTAATGTCAGGGAAATGTATACAATATACATCCTGAAATGCTTTTTCTTTGCAAACATCCACGAAAACAGAGAAGTGCTCCAAAGAATGAACGACAGTTAAACGTGAGAACTCTGAAGTCCCCCCCCCCAGCTCCCCCTCCCGCATGTAAGCGGCAGCAAGGCAGCGATACCCCCAGCAGAAAAAGATGCACCCACTACCGAGCACAAGCGTCAGCTAAGTGATAGCAAAGGCACCGACTTGTAGTTACCCCAACGACTATCATATTTCATCCGACATTCGACAACCTACAGGTTCTCTCTCTCCCTAATAAGGGACAGGGAGATGCCCCCATTTTCACAGTGAGCGGGAGACATAACAACAACCCGTTGGTTTTCGATGTTAAAAAGTCCATTTCATCGCTTCTTTCGAGCTCTGTGCCTGAAGATTGCAAAGATCTTGGGTCTTTGTGCCCACAGCAAAAGATTTTCCAGCCTCCCCGACGATACACAGATCTCCTGCTGTGACACCGACCCTCGACCCGCTCGTCTCCAGAGCCCCGAGGTCTTAGGCTTCCGAACACGATCCGGACTCTCAGGCTGAACCCTTGGCGTGCCAAACAACAACGGCCGGTCCTGAAACCCTGAGAATGGGTCCCATTCCCACAAAGAGCTGAAGTCTGCATGTAACTCCAAGCCATGGTCTTCAAAAGAACCCTGAAGGGGAAAAATAAAGATGTTAAAGATGGAAATAGAGCAATTTCCGAAGATGCAAGCAAAGGAGTTGCCGTTTGGCCCCATCTTAACTCTGCCTCCAACTTCTGGGCTTTTTATTTGCTTGTTCATACTTTACATTAATGGCTAATACTGCTCCTAAGGTTCCGAGTAGCTGTTGACATTTGAGGTTCAATATGAGGTGAATGATGTTTGAGGCAGCTGATTCCACTTGCTGCTGTGATGGACCCAGCTGATGATATGAGCAAGGGGACATGAACCCAGTGCTTTTTATCTCACCTACTCATTTGTTCATGGCAATGCTGGGTTGTCCAGCATTTGTTATCCATCCCAAATTGCCTCAGGCTTTGAGCCATAACTTTGTACTGTAATCAGACAGGCTCTTTCAGCCACCATGTCTCATGTTCTACAGCCGCCTCCTCCTTTGTGATTCATCTGCTTGCCAAGATGTTTCTTAAAGCTTGTGAGAGTACCTGCCTTCACCACCTCCTGTGGCATCTGGTTCCAGATTCTCTCATTGTTGATGAAAATTCCTGTCATATCCTCTGTAAGTGGTTTGCCAAGCCATTCCAGAGGGCAGTTGGGGTAAAGAAATGGGATCACATAGAGATTGGGATAAACTTATTTCCTTTGCTTCAAGAGACAAATGAACTGGAGGGACTATTACACCAATGTCGTAGAGTCATAGAGTCACAGAAAAGTACAGCACAGAAGTTGGCCCTTCAGCTCATCTAGTATGTGCCAAACCATTTAAACTGCCTAGTCCCATCGACCTGCATCAGGACCATAGCCCTCCCATCATTTACCGATCCAAACTTCTCTCAAACATTGAAATGGAGCTCGCATGCACCACTTGCACTGGCTGTTCATTCCACACTCTCACGATCCTCTGAGTGAAGAAGTTTCCCCTCATGTTCCTCTTAAACATTTCATTTTTCACCCTTAACCCATGACCTCTAGTTGTAGTCCCACCCAACCTCAGTGGAAAAGCCTGCTTGCATTTACTCTATCTATATCCCTCATCATTTTGTATACTTCTGTCAAATCTCCCCTCAATCTTCTACGCTCCAAGGAATAAAGTCATAAACACAAAATAATCTGCAGATGCTGGGGTCAAAGCAACACTAACAACACGCTGGAGGAACTCAGCAGGTCGGGCAGCATCAGTGGAAAAGATCGATCGATGTTTCGGGCCGGAACCCTTCGTCAGGACTGTAGAGGGAAGGGGCAGAGGCCCTATAAAGAAGGTGGGGGGAGGGTGGGAAGGAGAAGGCTGGTAGGTTCCAGGTGAAAAACCAGTAAGGGGAAAGATAATGGGGTGGGGGAGGGGAAGCAGGGAGGGGATAGGCAGGAAAGGCGAAGAAGGAATAGGGGAAAACACGATGTGTAGTAGAAGGAGGCGGAACCATGAGGGAGGTGATAGGCAGCTGGGGGAGGGGGCAGAGTGA